>NW_024058507.1:52500-53521 GCF_016432855.1 Salvelinus namaycush | reverse complement strand
GGTACGGTGATAATATGGTATGGTGATAATATGGTATGGTGATAATATGGTATGGTGAGGTCTCTCAGTATGGTGATAATATGGTACGGTGATAATATGGTATGGGGATAATATGGTATGGTGAGGTCCCTCAGTATGGTGATAATATGATATGGTGATAATATGGTATGGTGATAATATGGTATGGGGATAATATGGTATGGTGAGGTCCCTCAGTATGGTGATAATATGATATGGTGATAATATGGTATGGTGAGGTCCCTCAGTATGGTGATAATATGGTATGGTGATAATATGGTATGGTGAGGTCCCTCAGTATGGTAATAATATGGTATGGTGATAATATGGTATGGTGAGGCCCCTCAGTATGGTGATAATATGGTATGGTGTTAATATGGTATGGTGATAATATGGTATGGTGATAATATGGTATGGTGAGGTCTCAGTATGGTGATAATATGGTATGGTGAGGTCTCTCAGTATGGTGATAATATGGTATGGTGAGGTCTCTCAGTATGGTGATAATATGGTATGGTGATAATATGGTATGGTGATAATATGGTACGGTGATAATATGGTATGGTATCTCCTCTCCTCTATACTATTGTAACATTTTCCCTCTCCTCTATACTATTCTAACATATACCCTCTCCTCTATACTATTCTAACATATACCCTCTCCTCTATACTATTCTAGCATATACCCTCTCCTCTATACTATTGTAACATATACCCTCTCCTCTATACTATACTAACATATACCCTCTCCTCTAGACTATTGTAACATATACCCTCTCCTCTATACTATTCTAACATATACCCTCTCCTCTAGACTATTGTAACATATACCCTGTCCTCTATACTATTCTAACATATACCCTCTCCTCTATACTATTGTAACATATACCCTCTCCTCTATACTATTGTAACATATACCTTCTCCTCTATACTATTGTAACATATACCCTCTCCTCTATACTATTGTAACATATACCCTCTCCTCTATACTATTCTAACATAT
>NW_024058507.1:42500-47500 GCF_016432855.1 Salvelinus namaycush | reverse complement strand
GACTGTTATTCTCTATAACCACATGGCTGATAGTATGACTGTTATTCTCTATAACCACATGGCTGATAGTATGACTGTTATTCTCTATAACCACATGGCTGATAGTATGACTGTTATTCTCTATAACCACATGGCTGATAGTATGACTGTTATTCTCTATAACCACGTGGCTGATAGTATGACTGTTATTCTCTGTAACCACATGGCTGATAGTATGACTGTTATTCTCTGTAACCACATGGCTGATAGTATGACTGTTATTCTCTATAACCACATGGCTGATAGTATGACTGTTATTCTCTATAACCACATGGCTGATAGTATGACTGTTATTCTCTATAACCACGTGGCTGATAGTATGACTGTTATTCTCTGTAACCACATGGCTGATAGTATGACTGTTATTCTCTATAACCACATGGCTGATAGTATGACTGTTATTCTCTATAACCACGTGGCTGATAGTATGACTGTTATTCTCTGTAACCACATGGCTGATAGTATGACTGTTATTCTCTATAACCACATGGCTGATAGTATGACTGTTATTCTCTGTAACCACATGGCTGATAGTATGACTGTTATTCTGTATAACCACATGGCTGATAGTATGACTGTTATTCTGTATAACCACATGGCTGATAGTATGACTATTATTCTCTGTAACCACATGGCTGATAGTATGACTGTTATTCTCTGTAACCACATGGCTGATAGTATGACTGTTATTCTCTATAACCACGTGGCTGATAGTATGACTGTTATTCTCTGTAACCACATGGCTGATAGTATGACTGTTATTCTCTATAACCACATGGCTGATAGTATGACTGTTATTCTCTGTAACCCTTTCAGAGGAATGGGACATGCTGGATGTTGATGAGGATGAGAGGTTAACTGGGGAGGAGGAGTTTGAGCTGCTGGCGGGACCGTTGGGTCTGAGTGAGCGCCGGGTCGTCCCGGAGGCCGTCCAGTTCCCCGACAGTGACCCCCTGGGGGCGTCCGTAGCCATGGTGACCGCCACCAACAGCATGGAGGAGACTCTGCTGCAGATAGGTGAGAGGGCTGAGAAACACACACACACACACACACACACACACACACACACACACACACACACACACACACACACACACACACACACAGAGAGAGACTCTGCTGCAGATAGGTGAGGGGCTGAGAAACACACACACACACACACATACACACACACACACACACACACACACACACACAGAGACCCGGCTGCAGATAGGTGAGGGGCTGAGAAACACACACACACACACATACACACACACACACACACAGAGAGAAACCCGGCTGCAGATAGGTGAGGGGCTGAGAAACACACACACACACACACACACACACACACACACACACACACACACACACACACACACACACACACACACACACACACAGAGAGACCCGGCTGCAGATAGGTGAGGGGCTGAGAAACACACACACACACACATACACACACACACACACACACACACACACACACAGAGAAACCCGGCTGCAGATAGGTGAGGGGCTGAGAAACACACACACACACACACACACACACACACACACACACACAGAGACCCGGCTGCAGATAGGTGAGGCCGTGAAACAGAACTGGGTTTTAATAAACGTCTGTGTTTATGTTCTACCCAAAGAGTTCAAGTTATTTAACCAGAAAGTCCATTTAGCAACAATAGTGGATTTTGGTAAAGTAGGAATGGTGAGATGTGTTTGGTCCTCTCTGTAATGTGGGTGGGTGAGATGTGTACGGTCCTCTCTGTAATGTGGGTGAGATGTGTACGGTCCTCTCTGTAATGTGGGTGGTTGAGATGTGTACGGTCCTCTCTGTAATGTGGGTGAGATGTGTACGGTCCTCTCTGTAATGTGGGTGAGATGTGTACGGTCCTCTCTGTAATGTGGGTGAGATGTGTACGGTCCTCTCTGTAATGTGGGTGGGTGAGATGTGTACGGTCCTCTCTGTAATGTGGGTGAGATGTGTACAGTCCTCTCTGTAATGTGGGTGAGATGTGTACGGTCCTCTCTGTAATGTGGGTGAGATGTGTACGGTCCTCTCTGTAATGTGGTTGAGATGTGTACGGTCCTCTCTGTAATGTGGGTGAGATGTGTACGGTCCTCTCTGTAATGTGGGTGGTTGAGATGTGTACGGTCCCCTCTGTAATGTGGGTGGTTGAGATGTGTACGGTCCTCTCTGTAATGTGGGTGGGTGAGATGTGTACGGTCCTCTCTGTAATGTGGGTGGTGGGATGTGTACTGTCCTCTCTGTAATGTGGGTGGGTGAGATGTGTACGGTCCTCTCTGTAATGTGGGTGGTTGAGATGTGTACGGTCCTCTCTGTAATGTGGGTGAGATGTGTACGGTCCCCTCTGTAATGTGGGTGGTTGAGATGTATACGGCCCTCTCTGTAATGTGGGTGGGATGTGTACGGTCCTCTCTGTAATGTGGTTTAGATGTGTACGGTCCTCTCTGTAATGTGGGTGGGATGTGTACGGTCCTCTCTGTAATGTGGGTGAGATGTGTACGGTCCTCTCTGTAATGTGGGTGAGATGTGTACGGTCCTCTCTGTAATGTGGGTGAGATGTGTACGGTCCTCTCTGTAATGTGGGTGAGATGTGTACGGTCCTCTCTGTAATGTGGGTGGGTGAGATGTGTACGGTCCTCTCTGTAATGTGGGTGAGATGTGTACTGTCCTCTCTGTAATGTGGGTGAGATGTGTACGGTCCTCTCTGTAATGTGGGTGGGTGAGATGTGTACGGTCCTCTCTGTAATGTGGGTGGTTGAGATGTGTACGGTCCTCTCTGTAATGTGGGTGGTTGAGATGTGTACGGTCCTCTCTGTAATGTGGGTGGTTGAGATGTGTACGGTCCTCTCTGTAATGTGGGTGGTTGAGATGTGTACGGTCCTCTCTGTAATGTGGGTGGTTGAGATGTGTACGGTCCTCTCTGTAATGTGGGTGAGATGTGTACGGTCCTCTCTGTAATGTGGGTGGTTTAGATGTGTACGGTCCTCTCTGTAATGTGGGTGGTTGAGATGTGTACGGCCCTCTCTGTAATGTGGGTGGTTGATGTGTACGGTCCTCTCTGTAATGTGGGTGGTTGAGATGTGTACGGTCCTCTCTGTAATGTGGGTGGTTGAGATGTGTACGGTCCTCTCTGTAATGTGGGTGGTTGAGATGTGTCCGGTCCTCTCTGTAATGTGGGTGAGATGTGTACGGTCCTCTCTGTAATGTGGGTGAGATGTGTACGGTCCTCTCTGTAATGTGGGTGGTTGAGATGTGTACGGTCCTCTCTGTAATGTGGGTGGTTGATGTGTACGGTCCTCTCTGTAATGTGGGTGGTTGATGTGTACGGTCCTCTCTGTAATGTGGGTGAGATGTGTACGGTCCTCTCTGTAATGTGGGTGGGATGTGTACGGTCCTCTCTAATGTGGGTGGTTTAGATGTGTACGGTCCACTCTGTAATGTGGGTGAGATGTGTACGGTCCTCTCTGTAATGTGGGTAGTTCAGTGTTCACCTGTTATATGTCCATGTTGTGGGGTTGTAATTCTACGTCAGCTTCAACAGGTGTGTGTTTCCCAGGCTGCCAGGGCGCGGTGGAGAACAGCTCCTCGGCCAGGGGGACTCTGGGTGAGCAGGCCGCAGCGCTGGACAACCCCCATGACAGGGTCATGGCTCTGAGGAGAGTGACCTCTGCAGCGCAGGTTCTCCTGGCCAGGACCATGGTGATGAGAGCCCTGTCTCTACTCTCTGTCAGGTGGGTCTGTCTGTAGACTAGGTGGAGACTAGGTGGAGACTAGGTGGAGACTAGGTGTAGGACTGTGTGTAGACTAGGTGTAGACTAGGTGTAGGACTGTGTGTAGACTGGGTGTAGGACTGTGTGTAGACTAGGTGTAGGACTGTGTGTAGACTAGGTGTAGACTAGGTGTAGAACTGTGTGTAGACTAGGTGTAGGACTGTGTGTAGACTAGGTGTAGGACTGTGTGTAGACTAGGTGTAGGACTGTGTGTAGACTAGGTGTAGACTAGGTGTAGGAATGTGTGTAGACTAGGTGTAGGACTGTGTGTAGACTAGGTGTAGGACTGTGTGTAGACTAGGTGTAGACTAGGTGTAGGTCTGTGTGTAGACTAGGTGTAGGACTGTGTGTAGACTAGGTGTAGACTAGTGGTAGGACTGGTTGTAGACTAGTGGTAGGACTGTGTGTAGACTAGGTGTAGACTGTGTGTAGACTAGGTGTAGACTAGGTGTAGACTAGGTGTAGGACTAGGTGTAGACTAGGTGTAGGACTGGTTGTAGACTAGGTGTAGACTAGGTGTAGGACTAGGTGTAGACTAGGTGTAGGACTGGTTGTAGACTAGTGGTAGGACTGGTTGTAGACTAGGTGTAGACTAGGTGTAGGACTGTGTGTAGACTAGTGGTAGGACTGTGTGTAGACTAGGTGTAGACTAGGTGTAGGACTGTGTGTAGACTAGTGGTAGGACTGTGTGTAGACTAGGTGTAGACTAGGTGTAGTACTGTGTGTAGACTAGGTGTAGTACTGTGTGTAGACTAGGTGTAGACTAGGTGTAGTACTGTGTGTAGACTAGGTGTAGTACTGTGTGTAGACTAGGTGTGTGTATGCACTGAGCGTACAAAACATTAGGAACACCTCCCTTTTGTCCTCAGAACAGCCTCAACTTATCGGGTCATGGACTCTACAAGGTGTTGAAAGCGTTCCACAGGGATGCTGGCCCATGTTGACTCCAATGCTTCCCACAGTTGTGTCAAGTTGGCAGGATGTCCTTTGGGTGGCGGACCATTCTTGATACACACAGGAAACTGTTGAGCGTGAAAAACCCAGCAGCATTGCAGTTCTTGACATAAACCAGTGTTCCTGACACCTACTACCATACCCCGTTCAAAGGCACTTCAATATTTTGTCTTCCCCTTTCACCCTCTGAATGGCACACATACACAATCCATGTCTCAATTAAA
>NW_024058507.1:0-40000 GCF_016432855.1 Salvelinus namaycush | reverse complement strand
CTGCAATAACTACAAAGTAACAGATTGGATTAGTTGATAAAAATCTATGTTATTCATATTTGAGTAGCATAAAATGAATTAATCAATCGATGTACTACATGTAAAAACATAGATATTGATGAACAATTCTAAAAATCAACCTGCAATAGAGCATGCTGGGAAATATGATAATGAAGGGCGTGGTTTTGATTTAATACTGGTTATAAACACCCAACACGGGGGTTATTTTAGACCAATTAGTGTTCATTTAAACTGGTTATTAACACCAACACGGGGGTTATTTTAGACCAATTAGTGTTAATTTAAACTGGTTATTAACACCAACACGGGGGTTATTTTAGACCAATTAGTGTTAATTTAAACTGGTTATTAACACCAACACGGGGGTTATTTTAGACCAATTAGAGTTCATTTAACACTGGTTATAAACACCAACACGGGGGTTATTTTAGACCAATTAGTGTTCATTTAACACTGGTTATTAACACCCACACTGGGGTTATTTTAGACCAATTAGTGTTCATTTAAACTGGTTATTAACACCAACACGGGGGTTATTTTAGACCAATTAGTGTTAATTTAAACTGGTTATTAACACCAACACGGGGGTTATTTTAGACCAATTAGAGTTAATTTAACACCTGAATCAACACTAGAAATGTTACATTGAAAGTCAACACTAGGTAACACTGGCCAATACAGCTGGTTTACATAACATCAGGTGTACAATACAGCAGGTGTACAATACAGCTGGTGTTCAATACAGCCAGTGTACAATACAGCAGGTGTACAATACAGCCAGTGTACAATACAGCCAGTGTACAATACAGCCAGTGTACAATACAGCCGGTGTACAATACAGCCAGTGTACAATACAGCCAGTGTACAATACAGCCAGTGTACAATACAGCCAGTGTACAATACAGCCAGTGTACAATACAGCAGGTGTACAATACAGCAGGTGTACAATACAGCTGGTGTACAATACAGCTGGTGTACATAACATGTGTTCAATACAGCTGGTGTACATAACATCAGGTGTACAATACATCAGGTGTTCAATACAGCTGGTGTACAATACAGCCGGTGTACAATACAGCCGGTGTACAATACAGCCGGTGTACAATACAGCCGGTGTACAATACAGCCGGTGTACAATACAGCAGGTGTACAATACAGCTGGTGTACATTACGGCAGGTGTTCAATACGGCAGGTGTA
Source organism: Salvelinus namaycush (assembly GCF_016432855.1). NCBI lineage: Eukaryota > Metazoa > Chordata > Actinopteri > Salmoniformes > Salmonidae > Salvelinus > Salvelinus namaycush. The sequence goes on along the minus strand of NW_024058507.1, from coordinate 38,781 downwards.
CAATACGGCTGGTGTACAACTCAGCTGGTGTACAACTCAGCTGGTGTACAACTCAGCTGGTGTACAATACAGCAGGTGTACAACAAAGCCGGTGTACAACACAGCCGGTGTACAATACAGCAGGTGTACAATACAGCAGGTGTACAATACAATACAGCTGGTGTACAATACAGCTGGTGTACAATACAGCCGGTGTACAATACAGCCGGTGTTCAATACAGCTGGTGTTCAATACAGCTGGTGTTCAATACAGCTGGTGTTCAATACAGCTGGTGTACAATACAGCTGGTGTTCAATACAGCTGGTGTACAATACAGCCGGTGTACAATACAGCTGGTGTACAATGTACAATACAGCTGGTGTACAATACAGCTGGTGTACAATACAGCTGGTGTTCAATAGAGCTGGTGTTCAATACAGCAGGTGTACAATACAGCTGGTGTTCAATACAGCAGGTGTACAATACAGCTGGTGTTCAATACAGCAGGTGTTCAATACAGCTGGCGTACAATACAGCCGGTGTTCAATACAGCCGGTGTTCAATACAGCCGGTGTACAATACAGCCGGTGTTCAATACAGCCGGTGTTCAATACAGCCGGTGTTCAATACAGCCGGTGTACAATACAGCCGGTGTTCAATACAGCCGGTGTACCTCTTGATCCAATAACTTCCTTCCTTCTCCTTCTACTATCTCTCCACTGATACTCACCGCTGCCTCCTGTATCAAAAGGCTGGTCCTCATTAACTATCTCTCCACTAATACTCACCGCTGCCTCCTGTATCAAAAGGCTGGTCCTCATTAACTATCTCTCCACTAATACTCACCTCTGCCTCCTGTATCAAAAGGCTGGTCCTCATTAACTATCTCTCCACTAATACTCACCGCTGCCTCCTGTATCAAAAGGCTGGTCCTCATTAACTATCTCTCCACTAATACTCACCGCTGCCTCCTGTATCAAAAGGCTGGTCCTCATTAACTATCTCTCCACTAATACTCACCGCTGCCTCCTGTATCAAAAGGCTGGTCCTCATTAACTATCTCTCCACTAATACTCACCGCTGCCTCCTGTATCAAAAGGCTGGTCCTCATTAACTATCTCTCCACTAATACTCACCGCTGCCTCCTGTATCAAAAGGCTGGTCCTCATTAACTATCTCTCCACTAATACTCACCTCTGCCTCCTGTATCAAAAGGCTGGTCCTCATTAACTATCTCTCCACTAATACTCACCGCTGCCTCCTGTATCAAAAGGCCGGTCCTCATTAACTATCTCTCCACTAATACTCACCGCTGCCTCCTGTATCAAAAGGCCGGTCCTCATTAACTATCTCTCCACTAATACTCACCGCTGCCTCCTGTATCAAAAGGCTGGTCCTCATTAACTATCTCTCCACTAATACTCACCGCTGCCTCCTGTATCAAAAGGCTGGTCCTCATTAACTATCTCTCCACTAATACTCACCGCTGCCACCTGTATCAAAAGGCTGGTCCTCATTAACTATCTCTCCACTAATACTCACCGCTGCCTCCTGTATCAAAAGGCTGGTCCTCATTAACTATCTCTCCACTAATACTCACCGCTGCCTCCTGTATCAAAAGGCTGGTCCTCATTAACTATCTCTCCACTAATACTCACCGCTGCCTCCTGTATCAAAAGGCTGGTCCTCATTAACTATCTTTCCACTGATACTCACCGCTGCCTCCTGTATCAAAAGGCTGGTCCTCATGAACTATCTCTCCACTAATACTCACCGCTGCCTCCTGTATCAAAAGGCTGGTCCTCATTAACTATCTCTCCACTAATACTCACCGCTGCCTCCTGTATCAAAAGGCTGGTCCTCATTAACTATCTCTCCACTAATACTCACCGCTGCCTCCTGTATCAAAAGGCTGGTCCTCATTAACTATCTTTCCACTGATACTCACCGCTGCCTCCTGTATCAAAAGGCTGGTCCTCATGAACTATCTCTCCACTAATACTCACCGCTGCCTCCTGTATCAAAAGGCTGGTCCTCATTAACTATCTCTCCACTAATACTCACCGCTGCCTCCTGTATCAAAAGGCTGGTCCTCATTAACTATCTCTCCACTAATACTCACCGCTGCCACCTGTATCAAAAGGCTGGTCCTCATTAACTATCTCTCCACTAATACTCACCGCTGCCTCCTGTATCAAAAGGCTGGTCCTCATTAACTATCTCTCCACTAATACTCACCGCTGCCTCCTGTATCAAAAGCCTGGTCCTCATTAACTATCTCTCCACTAATACTCACCGCTGCCTCCTGTATCAAAAGCCTGGTCCTCATTAACTATCTCTCCACTAATACTCACCGCTGCCTCCTGTATCAAAAGCCTGGTCCTCATTAACTATCTCTCCACTAATACTCACCGCTGCCACCTGTATCAAAAGGCTGGTCCTCATTAACTATCTCTCCACTAATACTCACCGCTGCCTCCTGTATCAAAAGGCTGGTCCTCATTAACTATCTCTCCACTAATACTCACCGCTGCCTCCTGTATCAAAAGCCTGGTCCTCATTAACTATCTCTCCACTAATACTCACCGCTGCCTCCTGTATCAAAAGCCTGGTCCTCATTAACTATCTCTCCACTAATACTCACCGCTGCCTCCTGTATCAAAAGGCTGGTCCTCATTAACTATCTCTCCACTAATACTCACCGCTGCCTCCTGTATCAAAAGCCTGGTCCTCATTAACTATCTCTCCACTAATACTCACCGCTGCCTCCTGTATCAAAAGCCTGGTCCTCATTAACTATCTCTCCACTAATACTCACCGCTGCCTCCTGTATCAAAAGCCTGGTCCTCATGAACTATCTCTCCACTAATACTCACCGCTGCCTCCTGTATCAAAAGCCTGGTCCTCATTAACTATCTCTCCACTAATACTCACCGCTGCCTCCTGTATCAAAAGGCTGGTCCTCATTAACTATCTCTCCACTAATACTCACTGCTGCCTCCTGTATCAAAAGCCTGGTCCTCATTAACTATCTCTCCACTAATACTCACCGCTGCCTCCTGTATCAAAAGCCTGGTCCTCATTAACTATCTCTCCACTAATACTCACCGCTGCCTCCTGTATCAAAAGCCTGGTCCTCATTAACTATCTCTCCACTAATACTCACCGCTGCCTCCTGTATCAAAAGCCTGGTCCTCATTAACTATCTCTCCACTAATACTCACCGCTGCCTCCTGTATCAAAAGGCTGGTCCTCATTAACTATCTCTCCACTAATACTCACCGCTGCCTCCTGTATCAAAAGCCTGGTCCTCATTAACTATCTCTCCACTAATACTCACCGCTGCCTCCTGTATCAAAAGCCTGGTCCTCATTAACTATCTCTCCACTAATACTCACCGCTGCCTCCTGTATCAAAAGGCTGGTCCTCATTAACTATCTCTCCACTAATACTCACCGCTGCCTCCTGTATCAAAAGCCTGGTCCTCATTAACTATCTCTCCACTAATACTCACCGCTGCCTCCTGTATCAAAAGGCCGGTCCTCATTAACTATCTCTCCACTAATACTCACTGCTGCCTCCTGTATCAAAAGCCTGGTCCTCATTAACTATCTCTCCACTAATACTCACCGCTGCCTCCTGTATCAAAAGCCTGGTCCTCATTAACTATCTCTCCACTAATACTCACTGCTGCCTCCTGTATCAAAAGGCTGGTCCTCATTAACTATCTCTCCACTAATACTCACTGCTGCCTCCTGTATCAAAAGCCTGGTCCTCATTAACTATCTCTCCACTAATACTCACTGCTGCCTCCTGTATCAAAAGCCTGGTCCTCATTAACTATCTCTCCACTGATACTCACCGCTGCCTCCTGTATCAAAAGCCTGGTCCTCATTAACTATCTCTCCACTGATACTCACCGCTGCCTCCTGTATCAAAAGGCTGGTCCTCATTAACTATCTCTCCACTAATACTCACCGCTGCCTCCTGTATCAAAAGGCTGGTCCTCATTAACTATCTCTCCACTAATACTCACTGCTGCCTCCTGTATCAAAAGCCTGGTCCTCATTAACTATCTCTCCACTAATACTCACCGCTGCCTCCTGTATCAAAAGGCTGGTCCTCATTAACTATCTCTCCACTAATACTCACCGCTGCCTCCTGTATCAAAAGCCTGGTCCTCATTAACTATCTCTCCACTAATACTCACCGCTGCCTCCTGTATCAAAAGCCTGGTCCTCATTAACTATCTCTCCACTAATACTCACCGCTGCCTCCTGTATCAAAAGCCTGGTCCTCATTAACTATCTCTCCACTAATACTCACCGCTGCCTCCTGTATCAAAAGCCTGGTCCTCATTAACTATCTCTCCACTAATACTCACCGCTGCCTCCTGTATCAAAAGCCTGGTCCTCATTAACTATCTCTCCACTAATACTCACTGCTGCCTCCTGTATCAAAAGCCTGGTCCTCATTAAAGTCCCGTAGATCAATTCCTTATTCCTGTTTGATTGACAAAGCCCTAGTACACAAGCTTCCGTATAAAATAATGATTGGTTAACTTTTGAGTTCCTTCTGGTCTCCACCAATTTAGGTAAATACTCCTTTAGTGCAAGTGCCCCCCCCCCCATTGTTGGAATAACTCCCAACATTCCTTGCTTCTTGATTCCCTGGTTCCGATAGGTCCGTTTAGGTCTCTGGTGTTGAATTCATTGAGGACTGCAGTTGTTTCCATGGATTGTAATGGTTTATTTGTTGATATTGTTTGTTTTGAGGTTGTTTATTATCTATTTTATTTTAATTGGAATGTAAATTGTTCTTCCTGTTGTGAGAAACTGTTTGTACTCAGGGCACCATTGGGAATGAGATCCTGGTCTCAGTTGCCCTGAATAAATAAAATGCTCCGATGGAGATGAACCTGACCACCATAGACGACTCACATCCTGCGTGTTAGGGTTCCTCTGACTGATCTAGAACCTGTATATCTATCCGTCTCTAGAACCTGTATATCTATTTGTCTCTAGAACCCATATATCTATCCGTCTCTAGAACCTGTAAATCTATCTGTCTCTAGAACCTGTATATCTATCCGTCTCTAGAACCTGTATATCTATCCGTCTCTAGAACCTGTATATCTATTTGTCTCTAGAACCTGTATATCTATCCGTCTCTAGAACCTGTATATCTATCCGTCTCTAGAACCTGTATATCTATCCGTCTCTAGAACCTGTATATCTATCTGTCTCTAGAACCTGTATATCTATCTGTCTCTAGAACCTGTATATCTATCCGTCTCTAGAACCTGTATATCTATCCGTCTCTAGAACCTGTATATATATCCGTCTCTAGAACATGTATATCTATCCGTCTCTAGAACCTGTATATCTATCTGTCTCTAGAACCTGTATATCTACCCGTTTCTAGAACTGTATATCTATCCGTCTCTAGAACCTGTATATCTATCTGTCTCTAGAACCTGTATATCTATCCGTCTCTAGAACATGTATATATATCTGTCTCTAGAACCTGCATATCTATCTGTCTCTAGAACCTGTATATCTATCCGTCTCTAGAACCTGTATATCTATCCGTCTCTAGAACCTGTATATCTATCCGTTTCTAGAACCTGTATATCTATCTGTCTCTAGAACCTGTATATCTATCCGTCTCTAGAACCTGTATATCTTTCCGTCTCTAGAACCTGTATATCTATCCGTCTCTAGAACCTGTATATCTTTCTGTCTCTAGAACCTGTATATCTATCCGTCTCTAGAATCTGTATATCTATCCGTCTCTAGAACCTGTATATCTACCCGTCTCTAGAACCTGACGACCATAGACGACTCCCATCCAGCGTGTTAGGGTTCCTCTGACTGATCTAGAACCTGTTATCTATCCGTCTCTAGAACCTGTATATCTATTTGTCTCTAGAACCCGTATATCTCACAGTCTCTAGAACCTGTATACCTATCCGTCTCTAGAACCTGACGACCATAGACGACTCCCGTTCAGCGTGTTAGGGTTCCTCTGACTGATCTAGAACCTGTATATCTATCCGTCTCTAGAACCTGATCTCGGCGGCAACGGGGATGAACCTGACCACGGTAGATGACCCCGTCCAGAGGAAGTTCCTCCCCAGCTTCCTGAGGGGCGTGGCCGAGGAGAACAAGCTTGTGACGTCACCCAATTTCGTGGTCACCCAGGCCCTCGTGGCCCTACTCGCTGATAAAGGGGCCCGGCTCAGACCCAACTATGACAAGACTGACGTGGAGAAGAGAGGTTCGTAAGACCTGGAGTCGGCTACTGTGGTCGTCAGAGATTTCTAGGCATTGCGTTATCGTCATACGTTGTCTGTCATCGACATGTCATTATGCTGTGTCGTCATATTCAATAGAGTTTTGTAACTGACTATGTCCGTTTTGTTTGTAAAATTGCATTATGGGATGAACAAAGATATTTCTCAGCTCATTTAGAATGTTTAATTTAAGAAATGGTTGAAACGGGGGGACAGGGGGGGGCAGTGATTGTAGATTTGTAGTCGCCTCGTATTTTCAGATTGTCTGCATGGATGACTGTACATACAGACATGTAGCTACTAGCTAATGTTAGCAGTTTGTGCTAGCCTCCATAGTGCCCAATGCTAGTTGTCATTATCACCGTAGTGTTTTGGACCAGGCATTGTGTTATGTTATAATTAACATCCTCTCATCTCTTCCCCAAATCACTCACCGTTCCTTCTTCCACCCCTTTTGTTTTCGTTCCAGCAGGTTTAATTGCACATTTGTATACCCATCCTTCCTATAATCCCACTGCTGTAGGACCGCTGGAGCTGGCCAATGCGCTGGCTGCTTGCTGCCTGTCTTCTCGCCTGTCCTCGGGACACCGGCAGTGGGCCGCTCAGCAGCTGGTCCGCACGCTGGCCGCTCACGACAGAGACAACCAGAGCCGGCCTCAAACCTTCGCCGACATGGCGGGTGACCTGCGCAAGTGCTCTTCTGTGAAGTTGGAGGCTCACCAGAGCAGGGTGAGTACCGGAGGGGTTAGGGTGGAGGGTGAGTACCAGAGGGATTAGTGTGAGTACTGGAGGGGTTAGGGTGAGTACCGGATGGGTCAGGTTAGAGGGTGAGTACTGGAGGGGTTAGGGTGAGTACCGGAGGGGTTAGGTTGGAGGGTGAGTACCGGAGGGGTTAGGGTGAGTACTGGAGGGGTTAGGGTGGAGGGTGAGTACCGGAGGGGTTAGGTTGGAGGGTGAGTACCGGAGGGGTTAGGGTGGAGGGTGAGTACCGGAGGGGTTAGGGTGGAGGGTGAGTACCGGAGGGGTTAGGGTGGAGGGTTAGGGTGAGTAGGGGTTAGGGTAGGGGGTTAGGGTAGAGGGTTAGGGTGAGTAGGGTTTAGGGTAGATGGGTGGAGGGTTAGGGTAGAGGGTTAGGGTGAGTAGGGGTTAGGGTAGACGGTTAGGGTGAGTAGGGGTTAGGGTAGAGGGTTAGGGTGAGTAGGGGTTAGGGTAGGGGGTTAGGGTGAGTAGGGGTTAGGGTAGAGGGTTAGGGTGAGTAAAGGTTAGGGTGGAAGGTTAGGGTAGAGGGTTAGGGTGAGTAGGGGTTAGGGTAGAGGGTTAGGGTGAGTAGGGGTTAGGGTGGAGGGTTAGGGTAGAGGGTTAGGGTAGAGTGTTAGGGTGAGTAGGGGTTAGGGTAGGGGGTTAGGGTGGAGGGTTAGGATAGAAGGTTAGGGTGAGTAGGTGTTAGGGTAGAGGGTTAGGGTGAGTAGGGGTTAGGGTAGGGGGTTAGGGTAGGGGGTTATGGTAGAGGGTTAGGGTGAGTAGGGGTTAGGGTAGAGTGTTAGGGTGAGTAGGGGTTAGGGTAGGGGGTTAGGGTAGAGGGTTAGGGTAGAGTGTTAGGGTGAGTAGGGGTTAGGGTAGAGGGTTAGGGTGAGTAGGGGTTAGGGTGAGTAGGGGTTAGGGTAGAGGGTTAGGGTAGAGTGTTAGGGGGTAGAGGGGTAGAGGGTTAGGGTGAGTAGGGTGAGTAGGGGTTAGGGTAGAGGGGTAGAGGGTTAGGGTAGAGGGGTAGAGGATTGTTAGGATTCAGACCTTTGCCGACATGGTGGGTGACCTGGTCAAGTGCTCTTCTGTCACGTCGGAGGCTCAACAGAGCAGAGAGTTCTGTGTGTCTACTGGTATATAATACACTGTGTAGGGTAGTAGAACCCTCTAGTTCTGTGTGTCTACTGGTATAGAATACACTGTGTAGGGTAGTAGAACCAGAGATATAGAACCCTCTAGTTCTGTGTGTCTACTGGTATATAATACACTGTGTAGGGTAGTAGAACCCTCTAGTTCTGTGTGTCTACTGGTATAGAATACACTGTGTAGGGTAGTAGAACCCTCTAGTTCTGTGTGTCTACTGGTATATAATACACTGTGTAGGGTAGTAGAACCCTCTAGTTCTGTGTGTCTACTGGTATAGAATACACTGTGTAGGTTAGTAGAACCAGAGAAATAGAACCCTCTAGTTCTGTGTGTCTACTGGTATAGAATACACTGTGTAGGGTAGTAGAACCCTCTAGTTCTGTGTGTCTACTGGTATAGAATACACTGTGTAGGGTAGTAGAACCCTCTAGTTCTGTGTGTCTACTGGTATAGAATACACTGTGTAGGGTAGTAGAACCCTCTAGTTCTGTGTGTCTACTGGTATAGAATACACTGTGTAGGGTAGTAGAACCAGAGATATAGAACCCTCTAGTTCTGTGTGTCTACTGGTATATAATACACTGTGTAGGGTAGTAGAACCCTCTAGTTCTGTGTGTCTACTGGTATAGAATACACTGTGTAGGGTAGTAGAACCCTCTAGTTCTGTGTGTCTACTGGTATAGAATACACTGTGTAGGGTAGTAGAACCCTCTAGTTCTGTGTGTCTACTGGTATAGAATACACTGTGTAGGGTAGTAGAACCAGAGATATAGAACCCTCTAGTTCTGTGTGTCTACTGGTATATAATACACTGTGTAGGGTAGTAGAACCCTCTAGTTCTGTGTGTCTACTGGTATAGAATACACTGTGTAGGGTAGTAGAACCAGAGATATAGAACCCTCTAGTGCTGTGTGTCTACTGGTATATAATACACTGTGTAGGGTAGTAGAACCAGAGATATAGAACCCTCTAGTTCTGTGTGTCTACTGGTATATAATACACTGTGTAGGGTAGTAGAACCCTCTAGTTCTGTGTGTCTACTGGTATAGAATACACTGTGTAGGGTAGTAGAACCAGAGATATAGAACCCTCTAGTTCTGTGTGTCTACTGGTATAGAATACACTGTGTAGGGTAGTAGAACCCTCTAGTTCTGTGTGTCTACTGGTATAGAATACACTGTGTAGGGTAGTAGAACCCTCTAGTTCTGTGTGTCTACTGGTATAGAATACACTGTGTAGGGTAGTAGAACCCTCTAGTTCTGTGTGTCTACTGGTATAGAATACACTGTGTAGGGTAGTAGAACCCTCTAGTTCTGTGTGTCTACTGGTATAGAATACACTGTGTAGGGTAGTAGAACCCTCTAGTTCTGTGTGTCTACTGGTATAGAATACACTGTGTAGGGTAGTAGAACCCTCTAGTTCTGTGTGTCTACTGGTATATAATACACTGTGTAGGGTAGTAGAACCCTCTAGTTCTGTGTGTCTACTGGTATATAATACACTGTGTAGGGTAGTAGAACCCTCTAGTTCTGTGTGTCTACTGGTATAGAATACACTGTGTAGGGTAGTAGAACCAGAGATATAGAACCCTCTAGTTCTGTGTGTCTACTGGTATAGAATACACTGTGTAGGGTAGTAGAACCCTCTAGTTCTGTGTGTCTACTGGTATAGAATACACTGTGTAGGGTAGTAGAACCCTCTAGTTCTGTGTGTCTACTGGTATAGAATACACTGTGTAGGGTAGTAGAACCCTCTAGTTCTGTGTGTCTACTGGTATAGAATACACTGTGTAGGGTAGTAGAACCCTCTAGTTCTGTGTGTCTACTGGTATAGAATACACTGTGTAGGGTAGTAGAACCCTCTAGTTCTGTGTGTCTACTGGTATATAATACACTGTGTTGGGTAGTAGAACCCTCTAGTTCTGTGTGTCTACTGGTATAGAATACACTGTGTAGGGTAGTAGAACCCTCTAGTTCTGTGTGTCTACTGGTATAGAATACACTGTGTAGGGTAGTAGAACCAGGGAAATAGAACCCTCTAGTTCTGTGTGTCTACTGGTATAGAATACACTGTGTAGGGTAGTAGAACCCTCTAGTTCTGTGTATCTACTGGTATAGAATACACTGTGTAGGGTAGTAGAACCCTCTAGTTCTGTGTGTCTACTGGTATAGAATACACTGTGTAGGGTAGTAGAACCAGAGATATAGAACCCTCTAGTTCTGTGTGTCTACTGGTATAGAATACACTGTGTAGGGTAGTAGAACCCTCTAGTTCTGTGTCTCTACTGGTATAGAATACACTGTGTAGGGTAGTAGAACCCTCTAGTTCTGTGTGTCTACTGGTATAGAATACACTGTGTAGGGTAGTAGAACCAGAGATATAGAACCCTCTAGTTCTGTGTGTCTACTGGTATAGAATACACTGTGTAGGGTAGTAGAACCAGAGAAATAGAACCCTCTAGTTCTGTGTGTCTACTGGTATATAATACACTGTGTAGGGTAGTAGAACCCTCTAGTTCTGTGTGTCTACTGGTATAGAATACACTGTGTAGGGTAGTAGAACCCTCTAGTTCTGTGTGTCTACTGGTATATAATACACTGTGTAGGGTAGTAGAACCCTCTAGTTCTGTGTGTCTACTGGTATAGAATACACTGTGTAGGGTAGTAGAACCCTCTAGTTCTGTGTGTCTACTGGTATAGAATACACTGTGTAGGGTAGTAGAACCCTCTAGTTATGTGTGTCTACTGGTATAGAATACACTGTGTAGGGTAGTAGAACCCTCTAGTTCTGTGTGTCTACTGGTATAGAATACACTGTGTAGGGTAGTAGAACCAGAGATATAGAACCCTCTAGTTCTGTGTGTCTACTGGTATAGAATACACTGTGTAGGGTAGTAGAACCCTCTAGTTCTGTGTGTCTACTGGTATAGAATACACTGTGTAGGGTAGTAGAACCCTCTAGTTCTGTGTGTCTACTGGTATAGAATACACTGTGTAGGGTAGTAGAACCCTCTAGTTCTGTGTGTCTACTGGTATAGAATACACTGTGTAGGGTAGTAGAACCCTCTAGTTCTGTGTGTCTACTGGTATATAATACACTGTGTAGGGTAGTAGAACCCTCTAGTTCTGTGTGTCTACTGGTATATAATACACTGTGTAGGGTAGTAGAACCCTCTAGTTCTGTGTGTCTACTGGTATAGAATACACTGTGTAGGGTAGTAGAACCAGAGATATAGAACCCTCTAGTTCTGTGTGTCTACTGGTATAGAATACACTGTGTAGGGTAGTAGAACCCTCTAGTTCTGTGTGTCTACTGGTATAGAATACACTGTGTAGGGTAGTAGAACCAGAGATATAGAACCCTCTAGTTCTGTGTGTCTACTGGTATAGAATACACTGTGTAGGGTAGTAGAACCCTCTAGTTCTGTGTGTCTACTGGTATATAATACACTGTGTAGGGTAGTAGAACCAGAGATATAGAACCCTCTAGTTCTGTGTGTCTACTGGTATAGAATACACTGTGTAGGGTAGTAGAACCCTCTAGTTCTGTGTGTCTACTGGTATAGAATACACTGTGTAGGGTAGTAGAACCCTCTAGTTCTGTGTGTCTACTGGTATATAATACACTGTGTAGGGTAGTAGAACCCTCTAGTTCTGTGTGTCTACTGGTATAGAATACACTGTGTAGGGTAGTAGAACCCTCTAGTTCTGTGTGTCTACTGGTATATAATACACTGTGTAGGGTAGTAGAACCCTCTAGTTCTGTGTGTCTACTGGTATAGAATACACTGTGTAGGGTAGTAGAACCAGAGATATAGAACCCTCTAGTTCTGTGTGTCTACTGGTATAGAATACACTGTGTAGGGTAGTAGAACCCTCTAGTTCTGTGTGTCTACTGGTATAGAATACACTGTGTAGGGTAGTAGAACCAGAGATATAGAACCCTCTAGTTCTGTGTGTCTACTGGTATAGAATACACTGTGTAGGGTAGTAGAACCCTCTAGTTCTGTGTGTCTACTGGTATATAATACACTGTGTAGGGTAGTAGAACCAGAGATATAGAACCCTCTAGTTCTGTGTGTCTACTGGTATAGAATACACTGTGTAGGGTAGTAGAACCCTCTAGTTCTGTGTGTCTACTGGTATAGAATACACTGTGTAGGGTAGTAGAACCCTCTAGTTCTGTGTGTCTACTGGTATATAATACACTGTGTAGGGTAGTAGAACCCTCTAGTTCTGTGTGTCTACTGGTATAGAATACACTGTGTAGGGTAGTAGAACCAGGGAAATAGAACCCTCTAGTTCTGTGTGCAGCGCCACCTTGAAGTCTTTCTTGCCGGTGTCAAGGTTGCTCAAACTGTGTGACATGACTTTTGTAGAAGAGCCACTCTGACCCCATTAGTAGAATAGTCCCTTCCCCCTCCTCTCATGTTCCTAATCTCTCTGTCTGTCCGTCCATTCGTCTCCATTTGTTCCTGAATTTAACTGATTCATTAATGAACGTTCCCTGACTCCCTCCTCCTCGTCCCTCCCAGAGCAGCTCACCATCTGTTACTTCCTGAATTAGTCTGCAGCCTGTACTCCCTCTCTACTCCCCTCTCTACTCCCCCCTCTACTCCCTCTCTACTCCCCTCCTGAGGGTATCTATCTAACAACAAATCAGCTGTGGGAATGTTTTAAGTTGAACTTTTCTGGCTGTGGTCCTGTTGGTTTTCTCTTCCATCTGATCATTAACCCACCTGGTGTCTGGGGTCTAAATCAGTCCCTGATCATTAACCCACCTGGTGTCTGGGGTCTAAATCAGTCCCTGATCATTAACCCACCTGGTGTCTGGGGTCTAAATCAGTCCCTGATCATTAACCCACCTGGTGTCTGGGGTCTAAATCAGGCGCTGATCATTAACCCACCTGGTGTCTGGGGTCTAAATCAGGCCCTGATCATTAACCCACCTGGTGTCTGGGGTCTAAATCAGGCCCTGATCATTAACCCACCTGGTGTCTGAGGTCTAAATCAGTCCCTGATCATTAACCCACCTGGTGTCTGGGGTCTAAATCAGTCCCTGATCATTAACCCACCTGGTGTCTGAGGTCTAAATCAGTCCCTGATCATTAACCCACCTGGTGTCTGGGGTCTAAATCAGTCCCTGATCATTAACCCACCTGGTGTCTGGGGTCTAAATCAGTCCCTGATCATTAACCCACCTGGTGTCTGGGGTCTAAATCAGTCCCTGATCATTAACCCACCTGGTGTCTGGGGTCTAAATCAGTCCCTGATCATTAACCCACCTGGTGTCTGGGGTCTGAATCAGTCCCTGATCATTAACCCACCCGGTGTCTGAGGTCTAAATCAGTCCCTGATCATTAACCCACCTGGTGTCTGAGGTCTAAATCAGTCCCTGATCATTAACCCACCTGGTGTCTGAGGTCTAAATCAGTCCCTGATCATTAACCCACCTGGTGTCTGGGGTCTGAATCAGTCCCTGATCATTAACCCACCTGGTGTCTGGGGTCTAAATCAGTCCCTGATCATTAACCCACCTGGTGTCTGGGGTCTAAATCAGTCCCTGATCATTAACCCACCTGGTGTCTGGTGTCTAAATCAGTCCCTGATCATTAACCCACCTGGTGTCTGGGGTCTAAATCAGGCCCTGATCATTAACCCACCTGGTGTCTGGGGTCTAAATCAGTCCCTGATCATTAACCCTCCTGGTGTCTGAGGTCTAAATCAGTCCCTGATCATTAACCCACCTGGTGTCTGGGGTCTAAATCAGTCCCTGATCATTAACCCACCTGGTGTCTGAGGTCTAAATCAGTCCCTGATCATTAACCCACCTGGTGTCTGGGGTCTAAATCAGTCCCTGATCATTAACCCACCTGGTGTCAGGTCTAAATCAGTCCCTGATCATTAACCCACCTGGTGTCTGAGGTCTGAATCAGTCCCTGATCATTAACCCACCTGGTGTCTGGGTTCTAAATCAGTCCCTGATCATTAACCCACCTGGTGTCTGGGGTCTAAATCAGTCCCTGATCATTAACCCACCTGGTGTCTGGGGTCTAAATCAGTCCCTGATCATTAACCCACCTGGTGTCTGGGTTCTAAATCAGTCCCTGATCATTAACCCACCTGGTGTCTGGGGTCTAAATCAGTCCCTGATCATTAACCCACCTGGTGTCTGGGGTCTAAATCAGTCCCTGATCATTAACCCACCTGGTGTCTGAGGTCTAAATCAGTCCCTGATCATTAACCCACCTGGTGTCTGAGGGACAATGGAAATAAATGCTTTGAGGTCAGAGTTGAGTTTGAAGGGTCTAGAAGATGGGTGACTTGAAGGTCGTTCATGGCAGCTCTCTTACTTCTGATACTGTTAGATTATAACCGAGGGTGGTTTTATGTGTCGTCCCAGGTGATGTCCCTGTATTGTTGATAACCGAGGGTCGTTTTATGTGTCGTCCCAGGTGATGTCCCTGTATTGTTGATAACCGAGGGTCGTTTTATGTGTCGTCCCAGGTGATGTCCCTGTATTGTTGATAACCGAGGGTCGTTTTATGTGTCGTCCCAGGTGATGTCCCTGTATTGTTGATAACCGAGGGTCGTTTTATGTGTGGTCCCAGGTGATGTCCCTGTCTTGTTGATAACCGAGGGTCGTTTTATGTGTTGTCCCAGGTGATGTCCCTGTATTGTTGATAACCGAGGGTCGTTTTATGTGTGGTCCCAGGTGATGTCCCTGTATTGTTGATAACCGAGGGTCGTTTTATGTGTGGTCCCAGGTGATGTCCCTGTATTGTTGATAACCGAGGGTCGTTTTATGTGTCGTCCCAGGTGATGTCCCTGTATTGTTGATAACCGAGGGTCGTTTTATGTGTTGTCCCAGGTGATGTCCCTGTATTGTTGATAATCGAGGGTCGTTTTATGTGTCGTCCCAGGTGATGTCTGTGTCTTGTTGATAACCGAGGGTCGTTTTATATGTCGTCCCAGGTGATGTCGCTGTCTTGTTGATAACCGAGGGTCGTTTCATGTGTGGTCCCAGGTGATGTCCCTGTATTGTTGATAACCGAGGGTCGTTTTATGTGTGGTCCCAGGTGATGTCCCTGTATTGTTGATAACCGAGGGTCGTTTTATGTGTCGTCCCAGGTGATGTCCCTGTATTGTTGATAATCGAGGGTCGTTTTATGTGTTGTCCCAGGTGATGTCGCTGTCTTGTTGATAATCGAGGGTCGTTTTATGTTTGGTCCCAGGTGATGTCCCTGTCTTGTTGATAACCGAGGGTCGTTTTATGTGTGGTCCCAGGTGATGTCCCTGTCTTGTTGATAACCGAGGGTCGTTTTATGTGTCGTCCCAGGTGATGTCTGTGTCTTGTTGATAACCGAGGGTCGTTTTATGTGTCGTCCCAGGTGATGTCGCTGTATTGTTGATAACCGAGGGTCGTTTTATGTGTGGTCCCAGGTGATGTCCCTGTATTGTTGATAACCGAGGGTCGTTTTATGTGTGGTCCCAGGTGATGTCCCTGTCTTGTTGATAACCGAGGGTCGTTTTATGTGTCGTCCCAGGTGATGTCCCTGTCTTGTTGATAACCGAGGGTCGTTTTATGTGTCGTCCCAGGTGATGTCCCTGTCTTGTTGATAACCGAGGGTCGTTTTATGTGTCGTCCCAGGTGATGTCCCTGTCTTGTTGATAACCGAGGGTCGTTTTATGTGTTGTCCCAGGTGATGTCCCTGTCTTGTTGATAACCGAGGGTCGTTTTATGTGTGGTCCCAGGTGATGTCCCTGTATTGTTGATAATCGAGGGTCGTTTTATGTGTTGTCCCAGGTGATGTCGCTGTCTTGTTGATAATCGAGGGTCGTTTTATGTTTGGTCCCAGGTGATGTCCCTGTCTTGTTGATAACCGAGGGTCGTTTTATGTGTGGTCCCAGGTGATGTCCCTGTCTTGTTGATAACCGAGGGTCGTTTTATGTGTCGTCCCAGGTGATGTCTGTGTCTTGTTGATAACCGAGGGTCGTTTTATGTGTCGTCCCAGGTGATGTCGCTGTATTGTTGATAACCGAGGGTCGTTTTATGTGTGGTCCCAGGTGATGTCCCTGTATTGTTGATAACCGAGGGTCGTTTTATGTGTGGTCCCAGGTGATGTCCCTGTCTTGTTGATAACCGAGGGTCGTTTTATGTGTCGTCCCAGGTGATGTCCCTGTCTTGTTGATAACCGAGGGTCGTTTTATGTGTCGTCCCAGGTGATGTCCCTGTCTTGTTGATAACCGAGGGTCGTTTTATGTGTCGTCCCAGGTGATGTCCCTGTCTTGTTGATAACCGAGGGTCGTTTTATGTGTTGTCCCAGGTGATGTCCCTGTCTTGTTGATAACCGAGGGTCGTTTTATGTGTGGTCCCAGGTGATGTTCCTGTATTGTTGATAACCGAGGGTCGTTTTATGTGTGGTCCCAGGTGATGTCCCTGTATTGTTGATAACCGAGGGTCGTTTTATGTGTCGTCCCAGGTGATGTCCCTGTCTTGTTGATAACCGAGGGTCGTTTTATGTGTCGTCCCAGGTGATGTCCCTGTCTTGTTGATAACCGAGGGTCGTTTTATGTGTCGTCCCAGGTGATGTCCCTGTCTTGTTGATAACCGAGGGTCGTTTTATGTGTCGTCCCAGGTGATGTCCCTGTCTTGTTGATAACCGAGGGTCGTTTTATGTGTCGTCCCAGGTGATGTCCCTGTATTGTTGATAACCGAGGGTGGTTTTATGTGTCGTCCCAGGTGATGTCCCTGTATTGTTGATAACTGAGGGTCGTTTTATGTGTCGTCCCAGGTGATGTCCCTGTATTGTTGATAACCGAGGGTCGTTTTATGTGTCGTCCCAGGTGATGTCCCTGTATTGTTGATAACCGAGGGTCGTTTTATGTGTCGTCCCAGGTGATGTCCCTGTCTTGTTGATAACCGAGGGTCGTTTTATGTGTCGTCCCAGGTGAAGTCCCTGTATTGTTGATAACCGAGGGTCGTTTTATGTGTGGTCCCAGGTGATGTCCCTGTCTTGTTGATAACCGAGGGTCGTTTTATGTGTCGTCCCAGGTGATGTCTGTGTCTTGTTGATAACCGAGGGTCGTTTTATGTGTCGTCCCAGGTGATGTCGCTGTATTGTTGATAACCGAGGGTCGTTTTATGTGTGGTCCCAGGTGATGTCCCTGTATTGTTGATAACCGAGGGTCGTTTTATGTGTGGTCCCAGGTGATGTCCCTGTCTTGTTGATAACCGAGGGTCGTTTTATGTGTCGTCCCAGGTGATGTCCCTGTCTTGTTGATAACCGAGGGTCGTTTTATGTGTCGTCCCAGGTGATGTCCCTGTCTTGTTGATAACCGAGGGTCGTTTTATGTGTCGTCCCAGGTGATGTCCCTGTCTTGTTGATAACCGAGGGTCG
Organism: Salvelinus namaycush; assembly: GCF_016432855.1. Lineage (NCBI taxonomy): Eukaryota > Metazoa > Chordata > Actinopteri > Salmoniformes > Salmonidae > Salvelinus > Salvelinus namaycush. Next base: position 21,219 of record NW_024058507.1, on the reverse strand, counting down.
TTTTATGTGTCATCCCAGGTGATGTCCCTGTCTTGTTGATAACCGAGGGTCGTTTTATGTGTCGTCCCAGGTGATGTCCCTGTATTGTTGATAACCGAGGGTGGTTTTATGTGTCGTCCCAGGTGATGTCCCTGTATTGTTGATAACTGAGGGTCGTTTTATGTGTCGTCCCAGGTGATGTCCCTGTATTGTTGATAACCGAGGGTCGTTTTATGTGTCGTCCCAGGTGATGTCCCTGTATTGTTGATAACCGAGGGTCGTTTTATGTGTCGTCCCAGGTGAAGTCCCTGTATTGTTGATAACCGAGGGTCGTTTAATGTGTCGTCCCAGGTGATGTCCCTGTCTTGTTGATAACCGAGGGTCGTTTTATGTGTCGTCCCAGGTGAAGTCCCTGTATTGTTGATAACCAAGGGTCGTTTTCAGTTCGTCTATCTAGGCCTCGTAAAGTGTTAATGAAAACTTTGTTATAATGTGTGATAAAGTTTGACTGTGTGTATAGATAAATGAGAATCGTTATGTGTTGCATAATACTGGCCTTATAGAGGGTTTATGAAGACCTTATTTAAACATAAATATATATATATTACATTTGTTTAACCTTTAGTTAACTAGGTCAGTCAGTTAAGAACAAATTCTTATTTACAATGACGGCCAAACCCGGACGACGCTGGGCCAATTGTGCGCCGCCCTACGGGATAAATGAGCATCCTTATGTGTTGCGTAACTCAGGCCTTATAGAGGGTTTATGAAGACCTTATGAAGGGTTATGGATGCTTCGTTACGCCATGTGAAACGTGGTGTGTTTTCTCCAGGTGATCACGTGTGGTTGGTGCAGTAGGAAAGGCCTGCTGGCCACCAGCGGTAACGATGGAACAGTCCGGGTGTGGAGCGTTACTCAGAACCAGTACACCCTCCAGCTGACCTGCGTCTTCAACAGAACGTAAGCAGCACCTCTCACCTCTGACCTCTCACCTCTGGAGACATGCTTAATATGCAATAAAACACTTCATTTGCTCTTTTTTAACCAAAACACAGACTAGCTTTCAGTCTACTACAGACTTCTGTACTTACTGTGATGTGATATTACTGTGACTGTGATGTGATATTACTGTGACTGTGATGTGATATTACTGTGACTGTGATGTGATATTACTGTGACTGTGATGTGATATTACTGTGACTATGATGTGATATTACTGTGACTGTGATGTGATATTACTGTGACTATGATGTGACTGTGATGTGACTGTGACTGTGATGTGATATTACTGTGACTATGATGTGATATTACTGTGACTGTGATGTGATATGATATTACTGTGACTGTGATGTGACTGTGACTGTGATGTGATATTACTGTGACTATGATGTGATATTACTGTGACTATGATGTGATATTACTGTGACTATGATGTGATATTACTGTGACTGTGATGTGATATGATATTACTGTGACTGTGATGTGATATTACTGTGACTATGATGTGATATTACTGTGACTGTGATGTGATATTACTGTGACTGTGATGTGATATTACTGTGACTATGATGTGATATTACTGTGACTGTGATGTGATATTACTGTGACTGTGATGTGATATTACTGTGACTGTGATGTGATATTACTGTGACTATGATGTGATATTACTGTGACTGTGATGTGATATTACTGTGACTGTGACTGTGATGTGATATTACTGTGACTATGATGTGATATTACTGTGACTATGATGTGATATTACTGTGACTGTGATGTGATATTACTGTGACTATGATGTGATATTACTGTGACTGTGATGTGATATTACTGTGACTGTGATGTGATATTACTGTGACTGTGATGTGATATTACTGTGACTGTGATGTGATATTACTGTGACTGTGACTATGATGTGATATTACTGTGACTGTGATGTGATATTACTGTGACTGTGACTATGATGTGATATTACTGTGACTGTGATGTGATATTACTGTGACTGTGATGTGATATTACTGTGACTGTGATGTGATATGATATTACTGTGACTGTGATGTGATGTGATATTACTGTGACTGTGATATGATATTACTGTGACTGTGATATGATATTACTGTGACTGTGATGTGATATTACTGTGACTGTGATGTGATATTACTGTGACTGTGATGTGACTGTGATGGGATATTACTGTGACTGTGATGTGATATTACTGTGACTGCGATGTGATATGATATTACTGTGACTGTGATATTACTGTGACTGTGATGTGATATTACTGTGACTGTGATGTGATATTACTGTGACTGTGATGTGATATTACTGTGACTGTGATGTGATATTACTGTAACTGTGATGTGATATTACTGTGACTGTGATGTGATATTACTGTGACTGTGACTGTGATGTGATATTACTGTGATTGTGACTGTGATGTGATATTACTGTGACTGTGATGTGATATTACTGTGACTGTGATGTGATATTACTGTGACTGTGATGTGATATGATATTACTGTGACTGTGATGTGATATTACTGTGACTGTGATATGATATTACTGTGACTGTGATGTGATATTACTGTAACTGTGATGTGATATTACTGTGACTGTGATGTGATATTACTGTGATGTGATTTTACTGTGACTGTATGTGATATTACTGTGATATGATATTACTGTGACTGTGATGTGATATTACTGTGATGTGATATTACTGTGACTGTGATGTGATGTGATATTACTGTGACTGTGATATGATATTACTGTGACTGTGATATGATATTACTGTGACTGTGACTGTGATATTACTGTGACTGTGATGTGATATTACTGTGACTGTGATGTGATATTACTGTGACTGTGATGTGATATTACTGTGACTGTGATGTGATATGATTTTACTGTGACTGTATGTGATATTACTGTGACTGTGATGTGATATGATTTTACTGTGACTGTATGTGATATTACTGTGATGTGATATTACTGTGACTGTATGTGATATGATTTTACTGTGACTGTGATGTGATATTACTGTGACTGTGATGTGATATGATTTTACTGTGACTGTATGTGATATTACTGTGACTGTGATGTGATATGATTTTACTGTGACTGTATGTGATATTACTGTGATGTGATATTACTGTGACTGTATGTGATATTACTGTGATATGATATTACTGTGACTGTATGTGATATTACTGTGATGTGATATTACTGTGACTGTATGTGATATTACTGTGATATGATATTACTGTGATATCATATTACTGCGATTGAAATTATATTACTGTGACTGTGATATGTGGTTGTCTCACCTAGCTATCTTCAGATGAATGCACTGATTGTAAGTTGCTCTGGATAAGAGCTTCTGCTAAATGACTAAAATGTTAATGTGTCTCTCTCTGTGTGTCTCTTTGTGTGTCTCTCTCTGTGTGTCTCTCTCTGTGTGTCTCTCTCTGTGTGTCTCTCTCTCTGTGTGTCTCTCTCTGTGTGTGTGTGTCTCTGTCTCTGTGTGTGTGTGTGTGTCTCTCTGTGTGTGTCTCGGTGTGTGTGTGTGTGTGTCTCTGTGTGTGTGTGTCTCTGTGTGTCTCTCTCTGTGTGTCTCTCTCTCTGTGTGTCTCTCTCTGTGTTTGTGTGTCTCTGTCTCTGTGTGTGTGTGTATCTCTGTGTGTCTCGGTGTGTGTGTGTCTCTGTGTGTGTGTGTCTCTGTGTGTCTCTCTGTGTGTGTCTCTCTCTGTGTGTGTGTGTGTGTGTGTGTGTGTGTGTGTGTGTGTGTGTGTGTGTGTGTGTGTGTGTGTGTGTGTGTGTGTGTGGTGTGTGTCTCTCTCTGTGTGTGTGTGTGTCTCTGTCTCTCTGTGTGGTTGTGTCCACAGTGCTGGTTCTCCAGAGGAGGGTGGACAGTGTCTTGGTTCCCCAGGCGACCCCAGTCTGTCTCCTCTGGTCTGGAGCGTCACGGGCAAATACCTGGCTGCTGCCATGGAGAAACTAGTCAACATCTGGCAGGTCAACGGTGAGAGAGACAGTATATACAGACACACACACACACACACACACACACACACAGACACGCACATACACGCACACATACACAGACACACACATACACACACACATACACGCACAGACACGCACACACACACAGACACAGACACACACATACACACACACACGCACAGACACGCACAGACACACACACACACAGACACGCACAGACACGCACATACAGACACGCACACACACACATACATACACACACACACAGACACACACAGACACGCACATACACACACACATACATACAGACACGCACATACATACAGACACGCACACACACACACACACACACACACTGTGTAGTGGAGGTGGGAGGTCTGTGTAGTGGAGTGGAGCTGGATGGGTTCTGTAGTCCCTGGGTGGGTTCTGTAGTCCCTGGATGGGTTCTGTAGTCCCTGGGTGGGTTCTGTAGTCCCTGGATGGGTTCTGTAGTCCCTGGGTGGGTTCTGTAGTCCCTGGGTGGGTTCTGTAGTCCCTGGACGGGTTCTGTAGTCCCTGGGTGGGTTCTGTAGTCCCTGGACGGGTTCTGTAGTCCCTGGGTGGGTTCTGTAGTCCCTGGACGGGCAATTGCCGGGCAATTTCCTGCGTTCTAAAAGCCGGGCAATTTCCTGCTTAAAACAACCGAATTCACGTCTGCCAATATTTATGTTAGGCTCCTCCTCAGTCTCCTCAGTCCTCAATCTATCTGACCTTTAACCCTTCCACTCTGATCCCGTCCACCAGGTGGTAAAGGTCTGCTGGACGTGCAGCCCCACTGGGTGTCAGCTCTGACCTTTAACCCTTCCACTCTGACCCCGTCCACCAGGTGGTAAGGGTCTGCTGGACGTGCAGCCCCACTGGGTGTCAGCTCTGGCCTGGCCGGAGGGAGAAGCCGTGTCCCTGTGGTTTCTATCTGACCTTTAACCCTTCCACTCTGACCCCGTCCACCAGGTGGTAAGGGTCTGCTGGACGTGCAGCCCCACTGGGTGTCAGCTCTGACCTTTAACCCTTCCACTCTGACCCCGTCCACCAGGTGGTAAAGGTCTGCTGGACGTGCAGCCCCACTGGGTGTCAGCTCTGACCTTTAACCCTTCCACTCTGACCCCGTCCACCAGGTGGTAAAGGTCTGCTGGACGTGCAGCCCCACTGGGTGTCAGCTCTGGCCTTTAACCCTTCCACTCTGACCCCGTCCACCAGGTGGTAAAGGTCTGCTGGACGTGCAGCCCCACTGGGTGTCAGCTCTGACCTTTAACCCTTCCACTCTGACCCCGTCCACCAGGTGGTAAGGGTCTGCTGGACGTGCAGCCCCACTGGGTGTCAGCTCTGACCTTTAACCCTTCCACTCTGACCCCGTCCACCAGGTGGTAAAGGTCTGCTGGACGTGCAGCCCCACTGGGTGTCAGCTCTGGCCTGGCCGGAGGGAGAAGCCGTGTCCCTGTGGTGCGGGGAACCCAAAGATGTGTTGCTGGTGGGACGTATGGATGGATCCCTGGGCCTTATAGAGGTCCGCGACGCCTGCACCATGCATCGCACTGAGCTGGACCACTGCTACAGGAAAGATGGTACGTAGTCTGGAGGGCGGACTGACATGTCCCCAGGTTTCACATAACTGGGACAAGTCTGTGTCTGTTGTGTGTCGTTGATCGTATGTTTTTATTTTTTACTTCCAGACTTTACTCTGTAATACACTGATCTGAAGTCATGTTGATTTGTGACTGTCCCGATTTAAGACGTCTGATCGTTTTGATATATTTTGGTGTGCATGACGACGGTAATATGTGGGTGTTCCCGTGACCTGAAGTTTGTTTTTCTGTTGTAGTGTCAGTGATCCACATAGCCTGGTACAGTGAGGACAGGCCGTTCGCCGTGGGCTACGCTGACGGGAAGCTGCTGATTGGAACCAAAGAGCCTCTGGAGAAAGGAGCCGTCGTGGTCATCGATGCCCATAAGGTCACCACTATGTCTATATAATAATATCACATTATATTATATAGGTCACCACTATGTCTATATAATAATATCACATTATATTATATAGGTCACCACTATGTCTATATAATAATATCACATTATATTATATAGGTCACCACTATGTCTATATAATAATATCACATTATATTATATAGGTCACCACTATGTCTATATAATAATATCACATTATATTATATAGGTCACCACTATGTCTATATAATAATATCACATTATATTATATAGGTCACCACTATGTCTATATAATAATATCACATTATATTATATAGGTCACCACTATGTCTATATAATAATATCACATTATATTATATAGGTCACCACTATGTCTATATAATAATATCACATTATATTATATAGGTCACCACTATGTCTATATAATAATATCACATTATATTATATCTCTGGAGAAAGGAGCCGTCCTGGTCATCCATAAGGTCACCACTATGTCTATATAATAATAGGGACAGTAGGTGTATTATTAGTTGTAGTATTAGTATTATTATTATTAGTTGTAGTATTATTAGTAGTAGTTGTATTATTATTAGTAGTAGTGGTATTGTTCGTAGTAGTTTTAGCAGTAGTATTAGTTGTATTAGTAGTAGTAGTATTATTATTAGTAGTAATTGTATTATTAGTAGTAGTAGTAGTATTATTATTATTAGTAATTGTATTATTAGTAGTAGTAGTATTAATATTATTAGTAGTAGTTGTATTATTAGTAGTAGTAGTAGTATTATTATTAGTAGTAATTGTATTATTAGTAGTAGTAGTAGTATTATTAGTAGTAGTAATTGTATTATTAGTAGTAGTAGTAGTATTATTATTATTAGTAGTAGTAGTAGTAGTATTATTATTAGTAGTAGTAGTATTATTATTAGTAGTAGTAGTAGTATTATTAGTAGTAGTTGTATTATTATTAGTAGTAGTAGTATTGTTCGTAGTAGTTTTAGCAGTAGTATTAGTTGTAGTAATAGTAGTATTATTATTAGTAGTAGTAGTATTATTAGTAGTAGTAGTATTAATATTATTGTTATTATGATGATGATTATTATTATTATTAGTAGTAGTATTATTAGTAGTAGTCGTATTATTATTATTATTATTAGTAGTAGTAGTATTAATATTATTGTTATTATGATGATGATTATTATTAGTATTAATATTATTATTATATGTGTCTGTCGCAGGAGTCCATCACCAGTATAAAGTGGGATCCTACTGGTCAGATGCTGTTGACCTGTGCCAAAGAGGACGTGGTGAAGCTATGGTCCAGCCCTGGGTCAGGGTCCAGCCCTGGAGCAGGCTGGACGTGTCTGCAGAGTCTCCCCCACCCTGCCCAGGTCAATGGAGTGGCCTGGTGTGGTCTGACTGGACACGGAGCCAGACCTCTCAACATGCTGGCCACGTACGGATGCTATTCAACTGGACTGTGTTGATATTCATTACGTTTTGGTCATGTATGGAACTGAACTGGACTTTAGTGGACTATAGTGGACTATGTATGTCTTTAGTATACTATATATGTATATAGTGGACTATAGATGTCTTTAGTAGACTATATATGTCTTTAGTGGACTATAGTGGACTATAGATGTCTTTAGTGGACTATAGATGTATTTAGTGGACTATAGATGTCTTTAGTGGACTATAGATGTCTTTAGTGGACTATAGTGGACTATAGATGTCTTTAGTGGACTATAGATGTCTTTAGTGGACTATAGATGTCTTTAGGGGACTATAGATGTCTTTAGTGGACTATAGATGTCTATAGTGGACTATAGATGTCTTTAGTGGATTATAGATGTCTTTAGTGGACTATATATGGCTTTAGTGGACTATAGTGGACTATAGATGTCTTTAGTGGACTGGAATGGAAGAAAGTAAAATCTGTGGACATCTACATTTTACCACAAGATCTCACAATGTCCTCACAAGTATAGTAATACAAACCAACACACACACACACATTTAAAAGAGCACTGTGTTATTCCAGGTGTTGCCAAAACGGACTGGTGTCAGTCTGGACCGTACCTCAAGACGCCTCTGCCTTCCCAGAATCCCCCTCTTCTGGCTCCGAGCCCCGGAGGGACAACGAACCCAAAGCCAAACGCAAGGTATGATAAATCACTAGTAGGTAGAGGGGTCTTCCTAACCACTGGTTCTGGGTCAGATGTTGTTTAGCTCTGCTAATGGGGACAAGGTATGATAAATCACTAGTAGGTAGAGGGGTCTTCCTAACCACTGGTTCTGGGTCAGATGTTGTTTAGCCCTGCTAATGGGGACAAGGTATGATAAATCACTAGTAGGTAGAGGTGTCTTCCTAACCACTGGTCCTGGATCAGATGTTGTTTAGCTCTGCTAATGGGGACAAGGTATGATAAATCACTAGTAGGTAGAGGTGTCTTCCTAACCACTGGTCCTGGATCAGATGTTGTTTAGCCCTGCTAATGGGGACAAGGTATGATAAATCACTAGTAGGTAGAGGTGTCTTCCTAACCACTGGTCCTGGATCAGATGTTGTTTAGCCCTGCTAATGGGGACAAGGTATGATAAATCACTAGTAGGTAGAGGTGTCTTCCTAACCACTGGTCCTGGATCAGATGTTGTTTAGCCCTGCTAATGGGGACAAGGTATGATAAATCACTAGTAGGTAGAGGTGTCTTCCTAACCACTGGTCCTGGATCAGATGTTGTTTAGCCCTGCTAATGGGGACAAGGTTGGAATTGGGATTAGGCTAGAACTGTTAGAGGGGGGAAACTTCTACCCTCAGTGATTAATCTGTACAAGATCTAATTGATTTGATCAGTTGTATTGGCTTGATTTGATCAGTTGTATTGGCTTGATTTGATCAGTTGTATTGGTTTGATTTGATCGGTTGTATTGGTTTGATTTGATCAGTTGTTTTGGTTTGATTTGATCGGTTGTATTGGCTTGATTTGATCGGTTGTGTCAGGTACAGCTTTTCAAAGGGTGCTCTTTTCCTCCACATTCTGTGTGTGTGTGTGCGTGTGTGCGTGTGTGTGTGTGTATGTGTGTGTGTGTGTGTGTGTGTGTGTGTGTGTGCGTCCCAGCAGCAGCAGAGTTCCAGCAGGCGTGTGGAGGGGGCGGTGTGTGTGTTCCAGCTGAAGGGTCATATCACCCCGGTCAGGACAGTAGTCTTCAGCCCTGACGGCCTGGCCCTGGTGTCTGGAGGGGTGGGAGGCCTCATGAACATCTGGTCCCTACGGGTGAGGACACACAGACACACACACACACACACAGAGGAAACATTGTTCACCCAGGTGCTAGGAGTTTGTTCTACACGTTTAAAGAATAACGTAACAGTGTACTTCCTGGATCTTGTTGTTTAGACAAACGTAATAGACTGTTGCTCAAACAAGCACTTTTAGCTGTGTGGTTACTGTCCTGTTAAACCTGTTTAAAACACTGAATACTTTTTCACTGTGTCTGTCTGCCTGCCTGTCTGCCTGCCTGTCTGCCTGCCTGCCTGTCTGTCTGTCTGTCTGTCTGTCTGTCTGTCTGTCTGTCTGTCTGTCTGTCTGTCTGTCTGTCTGTTTGTCTGTCTGTTTCTCTGTGTATATATATATAACAGGACGGCTCAGTGCTCCAGACAGTAATAGCCGGGTCAGGAGCCATCCAGAACATAGTCTGGATCCCAGATGTGGGCGTGGCCGTCTGCTCCAACAGGTCAAAGGTGAGGTGGAACATCTTTTGGAACCAGAATCAGTTCATGTATTGTTATGTAGCGTAACGGTTGAAAGGTAACGGTTGAAAGGTAACGGTTGAAGGGTTATAAAGGATTCTACAGTATGGACTGACTAAAGGATTCTACAGTATGGTCTGACTAAAGGATTCTACAGTATGGACTGACTCAACTATGACTAAAGGATACTACAGTATGGACTGACTAAAGGATACTACAGTATGGACTGACTAAAGGATACTGCAGTATGGACTGACTAAAGGATACTACAGTATGGACTGACTAAAGGATTCTACAGTATGGACTGACTAAAGGATACTGCAGTATGGACTGACTAAAGGATTCTACAGTATGGACTGACTCAACTCTGACTAAAGGATACTACATTATGGACTGACTAAAGGATACTACAGTATGGACTGACTAAAGGATTCTACAGTATGGACTGACTCAACTCTGACTAAAGGATACTACATTATGGACTGACTAAAGGATACTACAGTATGGACTGACTAAAGGATTCTACAGTATGGACTGACTCAACTCTGACTAAAGGATTCTACAGTATGGACTGACTAAAGGATTCTACAGTATGGACTGACTCAACTCTGACTAAAGGATACTGCAGTATGGACTGACTAAAGGATTCTACAGTATGGACTGACTCAACTCTGACTAAAGGATTCTACAGTATGGACTGACTCAACTCTGACTAAAGGATTCTACAGTATGGACTGACTAAAGGATACTACAGTATGGACTGACTCAACTCTGACTAAAAGATTCTACAGTATGGACTGACTAAAGGATTCTACAGTATGGACTGACTCAACTCTGACTAAAGGATTCTACAGTATGGACTGACTCAACTCTGACTAAAGGATTCTACAGTATGGACTGACTAAAGGATTCTACAGTATGGACTGACTAAAGGATTCTACAGTATGGACTGACTAAAGGTTTCTACAGTATGGACTGACTAAAGGATACTACAGTATGGACTGACTCAGCTCTGACTAAAGGATACTACAGTATGGACTGACTCAACTATGACTAAAGGATTCTACAGTATGGACTGACTAAAGGTTTCTACAGTATGGACTGACTCAACTCTGACTAAAGGATTCTACAGTATGGACTGACTCAACTCTGACTAAAGGATACTACAGTATGGACTGACTCAACTCTGACTAAAGGATTCTACAGTATGGACTGACTAAAGGATTCTACAGTATGGACTGACTAAAGGTTTCTACAGTATGGACTGACTCAACTATGACTAAAGGATTCTACAGTATGGACTGACTAAAGGTTTCTACAGTATGGACTGACTCAACTCTGACTAAAGGTTTCTACAGTATGGACTGACTCAACTCTGACTAAAGGATTCTACAGTATGGACTGACTCAACTCTGACTAAAGGATTCTACAGTATGGACTGACTAAAGGATTCTACAGTATGGACTGACTCAACTCTGACTAAAGGATACTGCAGTATGGACTGACTAAAGGATTCTACAGTATGGACTGACTCAACTCTGACTAAAGGATTCTACAGTATGGACTGACTCAACTCTGACTAAAGGATTCTACAGTATGGACTGACTAAAGGATTCTACAGTATGGACTGACTCAACTCTGACTAAAGGATACTGCAGTATGGACTGACTAAAGGATTCTACAGTATGGACTGACTCAACTCTGACTAAAGGATACTACAGTATGGACTGACTCAACTCTGACTAAAGGATTCTACAGTATGGACTGACTAAAGGATTCTACAGTATGGACTGACTAAAGGTTTCTACAGTATGGACTGACTCAACTATGACTAAAGGATTCTACAGTATGGACTGACTAAAGGTTTCTACAGTATGGACTGACTCAACTCTGACTAAAGGTTTCTACAGTATGGACTGACTCAACTCTGACTAAAGGATTCTACAGTATGGACTGACTCAACTCTGACTAAAGGATTCTACAGTATGGACTGACTAAAGGATTCTACAGTATGGACTGACTCAACTCTGACTAAAGGATACTGCAGTATGGACTGACTAAAGGATTCTACAGTATGGACTGACTCAACTCTGACTAAAGGATTCTACAGTATGGACTGACTCAACTCTGACTAAAGGATTCTACAGTATGGACTGACTAAAGGATTCTACAGTATGGACTGACTCAACTCTGACTAAAGGATACTGCAGTATGGACTGACTAAAGGATTCTACAGTATGGACTGACTCAACTCTGACTAAAGGATTCTACAGTATGGACTGACTCAACTCTGACTAAAGGATTCTACAGTATGGACTGACTAAAGGATTCTACAGTATGGACTGACTCAACTATGACTAAAGGATTCTACAGTATGGACTGACTAAAGGTTTCTACAGTATGGACTGACTCAACTCTGACTAAAGGATTCTACAGTATGGACTGACTAAAGGATTCTACAGTATGGACTGACTCAACTCTGACTAAAGGATTCTACAGTATGGACTGACTCAACTCTGACTAAAGGATTCTACAGTATGGACTGACTCAACTCTGACTAAAGGATACTACAGTATGGACTGACTAAAGGATTCTACAGTATGGACTGACTAAAGGATTCTACAGTATGGACTGACTCAACTCTGACTAAAGGATACTACAGTATGGACTGACTAAAGGATACTACAGTATGGACTGACTCAACTCTGACTAAAGGATTCTACAGTATGGACTGACTAAAGGATTCTACAGTATGGACTGACTCAACTCTGACTAAAGGATTCTACAGTATGGACTGACTCAACTCTGACTAAAGGATTCTACAGTATGGACTGACTCAACTCTGACTAAAGGATTCTACAGTATGGACTGACTCAACTATGACTAAAGGATACTGCAGTATGGACTGACTAAAGGATACTGCAGTATGGACTGACTCAACTATGACTAAAGGATACTGCAGTATGGACTGACTCACCTATGACTAAAGGATACTGCAGTATGGACTGACTAAAGGATACTGCAGTATGGACTGACCAAAGGATTCTACAGTATGGACTGACTAAAGGATACTGCAGTATGGACTGACTAAAGGATTCTACAGTATGGTCTGACTAAAGGATACTGCAGTATGGACTGACTCTGACTAAAGGATTCTACAGTATGGACTGACTCAACTATGACTAAAGGATACTACAGTATGGACTGACTAAAGGATACTACAGTATGGACTGACTAAAGGATACTACAGTATGTACTGACTCAACTATGACTAAAGGATACTACAGTATGGACTGAATAAAGGATTCTACAGTATGGACTGACTAAAGGATTCTACAGTATGGACTGACTAAAGGATACTGCAGTATGGACTGACTCAACTCTGACTAAAGGATACTACAGTATGGACTGACTAAAGGATTCTACAGTATGGTCTGACTCAACTATGACTAAAGGATTCTACAGTATGGACTGACTAAAGGATTCTACAGTATGGACTGACTAAAGGATTCTACAGTATGGACTGACTAAAGGATACTACAGTATGGTCTGACTCAACTATGACTAAAGGATACTACAGTATGGACTGACTCAACTCTGACTAAAGGATACTACAGTATGGACTGACTAAAGGATTCTACAGTATGGACTGACTAAAGGATTCTACAGTATGGACTGACTCATCTATGACTAAAGGATTCTACAGTATGGACTGACTCAACTCTGTCTAAAGGATTCTACAGTATGGACTGACTAAAGGATTCTACAGTATGGACTGACTCAACTATGACTAAAGGATTCTACAGTATGGACTGACTCTTCTATGACTAAAGGATTCTACAGTATGGACTGACTCATCTATGACTAAAGGATTCTACAGTATGGACTGACTCAACTCTGACTAAAGGATACTACAGTATGGACTGACTCAACTATGACTAAAGGATTCTAAAGTATGGACTGACTCCTCTATGACTAAAGGATTCTACAGTATGGACTGACTAAAGGATTCTACAGTATGGACTGACTCAACTCTGACTAAAGGATACTACAGTATGGACTGACTAAAGGATTCTACAGTATGGACTGACTCAACTCTGACTAAAGGATACTACAGTATGGACTGACTAAAGGATACTACAGTATGGACTGACTAAAGGATTCTACAGTATGGACTGACTCAACTCTGACTAAAGCATACTACAGTATGGACTGACTAAAGGATACTGCAGTATGGACTGACTCAACTCTGACTAAAGGATACTACAGTATGGACTGACTAAAGGATTCTACAGTATGGACTGACTAAAGGATTCTACAGTATGGACTGACTAAAGGATTCTACAGTATGGTCTGACTCAACTATGACTAAAGGATTCTACAGTATGGACTGACTAAAGGATTCTACAGTATGGACTGACTAAAGGATTCTACAGTATGGACTGACTCAACTATGACTAAAGGATTCTACAGTATGGTCTGACTAAAGGATTCTACAGTATGGACTGACTAAAGGATTCTACAGTATGGTCTGACTCAACTATGACTAAAGGATTCTACAGTATGGACTGACTAAAGGATACTACAGTATGGACTGACTAAAGGATACTACAGTATGGACTGACTAAAGGATACTACAGTATGGACTGACTAAAGGATACTACAGTATGGACTGACTCAACTATGATTAAAGGATTCTACAGTATGGACTGACTAAAGGATACTACAGTATGGACTGACTCAACTCTGACTAAAGGATTCTACAGTATGGACTGACTCAACTCTGACTAAAGGATTCTACAGTATGGACTGACTCAACTCTGACTAAAGGATACTACAGTATGGACTGACTCAACTCTGACTAAAGGATTCTACAGTATGGACTGACTAAAGGATTCTACAGTATGGACTGACTAAAGGATACTGCAGTATGGACTGACTAAAGGATTCTACAGTATGGACTGACTCAACTCTGACTAAAGGATTCTACAGTATGGACTGACTAAAGGATACTACAGTATGGACTGACTAAAGGATACTACAGTATGGACTGACTAAAGGATACTACAGTATGGACTGACTAAAGGATTCTACAGTATGGACTGACTAAAGGATTCTACAGTATGGACTGACTCAACTATGACTAAAGGATACTACAGTATGGCCTGACTCAACTATGACTAAAGGATACTACAGTATGGACTGACTAAAGGATACTACAGTATGGACTGACTAAAGGATACTACAGTATGGACCTACTAAAGGATACTGCAGTATGGACTGACTAAAGGATACTACAGTATGGACTGACTCAACTATGACTAAAGGATTCTACAGTATGGACTGACTAAAGGATACTACAGTATGGACTGACTCAACTATGACTAAAGGATACTACAGTATGGACTGACTCAACTCTGACTAAAGGATTCTACAGTATGGACTGACTAAAGGATACTACAGTATGGACTGACTCAACTATGACTAAAGGATTCTACAGTATGGACTGACTAAAGGATACTACAGTATGGACTGACTCAACTCTGACTAAAGGATTCTACAGTATGGACTGACTAAAGGATACTACAGTATGGACTGACTCAACTATGACTAAAGGATACTACAGTATGGACTGACTAAAGGATTCTACAGTATGGACTGACTAAAGGATTCTACAGTATGGTCTGACTCAACTATGACTAAAGGATACTACAGTATGGACTGACTAAAGGATACTACAGTATGGACTGACTAAAGGATACTGCAGTATGGACTGACTAAAGGATTCTACAGTATGGACTGACTAAAGGATACTACAGTATGGACTGACTAAAGGATTCTACAGTATGGACTGACTAAAGGATTCTACAGTATGGACTGACTAAAGGATTCTACAGTATGGACTGACTACAGGATTCTACAGTATGGACTGACTCATCTATGACTAAAGGATTCTACAGTATGGACTGACTCAACTCTGACTAAAGGATACTACAGTATGGACTGACTCAACTATGACTAAAGGATTCTACAGTATGGACTGACTAAAGGATTCTACAGTATGGACTGACTCAACTATGACTAAAGGATTCTACAGTATGGACTGACTAAAGGATTCTACAGTATGGACTGACTACAGGATTCTACAGTATGGACTGACTCATCTATGACTAAAGGATTCTACAGTATGGACTGACTCAACTCTGACTAAAGGATACTACAGTATGGACTGACTCAACTATGACTAAAGGATTCTACAGTATGGACTGACTAAAGGATTCTACAGTATGGACTGACTCCTCTATGACTAAAGGATTCTACAGTATGGACTGACTAAAGGATACTACAGTATGGACTGACTAAAGGATTCTACAGTATGGACTGACTCAACTCTGACTAAAGCATACTACAGTATGGACTGACTAAAGGATACTGCAGTATGGACTGACTCAACTCTGACTAAAGGATACTGCAGTATGGACTGACTAAAGGATACTGCAGTATGGACTGACTCAACTCTGACTAAAGGATACTACAGTATGGACTGACTAAAGGATTCTACAGTATGGACTGACTAAAGGATTCTACAGTATGGACTGACTAAAGGATTCTACAGTATGGACTGACTAAAGGATACTACAGTATGGACTGACTAAAGGATTCTACAGTATGGTCTGACTCAACTATGACTAAAGGATTCTACAGTATGGACTGACTCAACTCTGACTAAATGATTCTACAGTATGGACTGACTAAAGGATACTACAGTATGGACTGACTAAAGGATACTACAGTATGGACTGACTAAAGGATACTACAGTATGGACTGACTAAAGGATACTACAGTATGGACTGACTAAAGGATACTACAGTATGGACTGACTAAAGGATACTACAGTATGGACTGACTCAACTCTGACTAAAGGATTCTACAGTATGGACTGACTAAAGGATACTACAGTATGGACTGACTAAAGGATACTACAGTATGGACTGACTAAAGGATACTACAGTATGGACTGACTAAAGGATACTACAGTATGGACTGACTAAAGGATACTACAGTATGGACTGACTCAACTATGATTAAAGGATTCTACAGTATGGACTGACTAAAGGATACTACAGTATGGACTGACTCAACTCTGACTAAAGGATTCTACAGTATGGACTGACTCAACTCTGACTAAAGGATACTACAGTATGGACTGACTCAACTCTGACTAAAGGATTCTACAGTATGGACTGACTAAAGGATTCTACAGTATGGACTGACTAAAGGATACTGCAGTATGGACTGACTAAAGGATTCTACAGTATGGACTGACTCAACTCTGACTAAAGGATTCTACAGTATGGACTGACTAAAGGATACTACAGTATGGACTGACTAAAGGATACTACAGTATGGACTGACTAAAGGATACTACAGTATGGACTGACTAAAGGATTCTACAGTATGGACTGACTAAAGGATTCTACAGTATGGACTGACTCAACTATGACTAAAGGATACTACAGTATGGCCTGACTCAACTATGACTAAAGGATACTACAGTATGGACTGACTAAAGGATACTACAGTATGGACTGACTAAAGGATACTACAGTATGGACCTACTAAAGGATACTGCAGTATGGACTGACTAAAGGATACTACAGTATGGACTGACTCAACTATGACTAAAGGATTCTACAGTATGGACTGACTCAACTCTGACTAAAGGATTCTACAGTATGGACTGACTAAAGGATACTACAGTATGGACTGACTCAACTATGACTAAAGGATTCTACAGTATGGACTGACTAAAGGATACTGCAGTATGGACTGACTAAAGGATACTACAGTATGGACTGACTCAACTATGACTAAAGGATTCTACAGTATGGACTGACTAAAGGATACTACAGTATGGACTGACTAAAGGATTCTACAGTATGGACTGACTCAACTCTGACTAAAGGATTCTACAGTATGGACTGACTAAAGGATACTGCAGTATGGACTGACTCAACTATGACTAAAGGATACTACAGTATGGACTGACTAAAGGATTCTACAGTATGGACTGACTAAAGGATTCTACAGTATGGTCTGACTCAACTATGACTAAAGGATTCTACAGTATGGTCTGACTAAAGGATTCTACAGTATGGACTGACTCAACTCTGACTAAAGGATACTACAGTATGGACTGACTAAAGGATTCTACAGTATGGACTGACTAAAGGATACTACAGTATGGACTGACTAAAGGATACTACAGTATGGACTGACTAAAGGATACTACAGTATGGACTGACTAAAGGATACTACAGTATGGACTGACTAAAGGATACTACAGTATGGACTGACTAAAGGATACTACAGTATGGACTGACTAAAGGATACTACAGTATGGACTGACTAAAGGATACTGCAGTATGGACTGACTAAAGGATTCTACAGTATGGACTGACTAAAGGATACTGCAGTATGGACTGACTAAAGGATTCTACAGTATGGACTGACTAAAGGATTCTACAGTATGGACTGACTAAAGGATACTGCAGTATGGACTGACTAAAGGATTCTACAGTATGGACTGACTAAAGAATTCTACAGTATGGACTGACTAAAGGATACTGCAGTATGGACTGACTAAAGGATTCTACAGTATGGACTGACTAAAGGATTCTACAGTATGGACTGACTAAAGGATACTACAGTATGGACTGACTAAAGGATACTGCAGTACGGGTTAAAGCGACTTCTGGTATGTTTTTGACTCTTGGCTGACTTTCATGGTTCTGTATTTGTCTTTGTCCTCAGGATGTGTTGGTGGTGAACTGCTCGACAGACTTCATGTCCTCTCACCAGGTGCTAGCCACCTGCCGGACGGCGCTGAAGAAACAGGGGGTTGTGGGATTGAACATGGCTCCGTGTATGAGAGCCTTCCTGGAGAGGCTTCCTGTTATGCTGCAGGAGCAGTACTCATATGAGAAGGTACTGTGTGTGTGTGTGTGTGTGTGTGTGTGTGTGTGTGTGTGTGTGTGTGTGTGTGTGTGTGTGTGTGTGTGTGTGTGTTATTTTGAAAGTAAATGAAAGCCCAGTTTCATTCCAAGTGAATCGATCATAACTGTCAAAAGGCTACCTACTTCCTTTTTTTAATCGTATTTGTTTCACCGTAGTTGGTAGTCGTAGTTAGCGGTTACGATAACATATGCTATAACACCCAAGTGTAAATGTGTACTTCCTGTTTGGTCCTCCAGCCCCATGTAGTGTGTGGAGAACAGCTAGTCCACAGCCCCTATATGCAGTGCCTGGCCTCCCTGGCCGTGGGGCTACACCTGGATCAGCTCCTGTGTTCCCCTCCCGTGCCCCCCCACCTCCGCCTCTGTCCCCTGGAGCCAGCCACCTGTACCTGGTCACCCGGCGAGTGGGCGTGGCTAGACTGCTTCTCCACCACGGTGAAGGCAGCGGAGGCCCTGGCTCGGGGCAACACGTTCCCAGAGGCCTTTGCTGTTCCCGACCTGGAGCCTGTACCCAAGGAGGAGATGGTCCTTCTCATGGTGAGGTTTCCCTGATCCCTACAGAAGACCCTGAACCTCTATAGCTCTGACGGAGTGGGTTTTTAAAGTACAACTGAACTGGAGAACCAACTTCTCTGGTTGAAAACGCCATATATAACATCATTTAATACGTAATATATAACATAATATAAAACATCATATATAACATAATATAAAACGTAATATATAACATAATATAATTCGTAATATATAATATAATATAAAACGTAATATATAACATAATATAAAACGTAATATATAATATAAAACGTAATATATAACATCCATATTAGTCAGGACCAAAATGTAATAAAAAGTGTTTATTTTTGGTCATAAAGTCAGTATTTTCCGAAACAGAGTTTTGTAAATTTGACTACAAGAGTTGGTCAGGACTTGAGGGTTGGGTTTTGATTTGCACAAGGCCCACTTTGTCCAATAATTCTGGATTAATTAACAGGTGAGGTGATTGCGCTCTGTTCAATCCTACTGCAGACCTGCACAGCGGATTTACATAAGAAAAAACGTCACACATTTTTTTAAACTTGAGAAATACGGCACCAAATACCATAGACAGATATAAAACGCACGACTAAAATCTCCTCTGCAATAAAAACATCTAAATTAATGAGAGATTTCTAGAGTTATCTTTGATTAAGTTCTTAGACTATTTTGAGGAAGTGTTCCTGGCTTTGTTCCTATGGCGTCTCATGGGGGGAAACAGCAGGAACTGCCACATCCAACATCACCCTCAACACTGAAATGTTACCAACATTTGGACTAGAAGCTGTCTTGTCTCTTTAAGATGTTACCAACATTTGGGCTAGAAGCTGTCAAGATTTGACAAAGTGTCCAACCGCGTATTCAAACTGGTGGGTCATACAAGAGCTCTGTGAGGGTAGCAATGATAAGATGTGTCTATAGATTAATACTCTCTTGTCTGTACAGGACAACAGTACATGGGGTTCTGGTATGGATTAATACTCTCTTGTCTGTACAGGACAACAGTACATGGGGTTCTGGTATAGAGTAATACTCTCTTGTCTGTACAGGACAACAGTACATGGGGTTCTGGTATAGATTAATACTCTCTTGTCTGTACAGGACAACAGTACATGGGGTTCTGGTATAGATTAATACTCTCTTGTCTGTACAGGACAACAGTACATGGGGTTCTGGTATAGATTAATACTCTCTTGTCTGTACAGGACAACAGTACATGGGGTTCTGGTATAGATTAATACTCTCTTGTCTGTACAGGACAACAGTACATGGGGTTCTGGTATGGATTAATACTCTCTTGTCTGTACAGGACAACAGTACATGGGGTTCTGGTATAGATTAATACTCTCTTGTCTGTACAGGACAACAGTACATGGGGTTCTGGTATAGATTAATACTCTCTTGTCTGTACAGGACAACAGTACATGGGGTTCTGGTATGGATTAATACTCTCTTGTCTGTACAGGACAACAGTACATGGGGTTCTGGTATAGATTAATACTCTCTTGTCTGTACAGGACAACAGTACATGGGGTTCTGGTATGGATTAATACTC
Source organism: Salvelinus namaycush (assembly GCF_016432855.1). Taxonomy (NCBI): domain Eukaryota; kingdom Metazoa; phylum Chordata; class Actinopteri; order Salmoniformes; family Salmonidae; genus Salvelinus; species Salvelinus namaycush. The sequence goes on along the minus strand of NW_024058507.1, from coordinate 396 downwards.
TCTTGTCTGTACAGGACAACAGTACATGGGGTTCTGGTATAGATTAATACTCTCTTGTCTGTACAGGACAACAGTACATGGGGTTCTGGTATAGATTAATACTCTCTTGTCTGTACAGGACAACAGTACATGGGGTTCTGGTATGGATTAATACTCTCTTGTCTGTACAGGACAACAGTACATGGGGTTCTGGTATGGATTAATACTCTCTTGTCTGTACAGGACAACAGTACATGGGGTTCTGGTATGGATTAATACTCTCTTGTCTGTACAGGACAACAGTACATGGGGTTCTGGTATAGGATTAATACTCTCTTGTCTGTACAGGACAACAGTACATGGGGTTCTGGTATAGATTAATACTCTCTTGTCTGTACAGGACAACAGTACAATGGG
>NW_024058506.1:0-53583 GCF_016432855.1 Salvelinus namaycush | reverse complement strand
CAGCTAGATCTACTGTCTCTATTATTTATGGGGACAGACCAACTAGATAACTGCCTCTTATTATATTATGACAGACCAGCTAGATCTAACGTCTCTATTATATTATTACAAACCAGCTAGATCTACTGTCTCTATTATATTTTGACAGACCAGCTAGATCTAATGTCTCTATTATATTATGACAGACCAGCTAGATCTACTGTCTCTATTATATTATGACAGTTCAGCTAGATCTACTGTCTCTATTATATTATGACAGACCAGCTAGATATACTGTCTTTGTTTATTATGACAGACCAGCTAGATATACTGTCTCTATTATGACAGACTCCCTAGATATACTGTCTCTATTATGACAGACCAGCTAGATCTAATGTCTCTATTATATTATGACAGACCAGCTAGATCTAATGGCTCTATTATATTATGACAGACCAGCTAGATCTACTGTCTTGATTATGTTATGACAAACCAGCTTGATCTACTGTCTCTATTATATTATGACAGACCACCTAGATCTACTGTCTCTATTATATTATGACAGACCAGCTAGATATACCGTCTCTATTATATTATGATAGACCAGCTAGATCTAATGTCTCTATTACATTATGACAGACCAGCTAGATCTAGTGTCTCTATTATATTATGACAGACCAGCTAGATCTACAGTATCTATTATATTATGACAGACCAGCTAGATCTAATTTCTCTATTACATTATGACAGACCAGCTAGTTCTAATGTCTCTATTATATTATGACAGACCAGCTAGATCTACTGTCTCTATTATATTATGACAGACCAGCTAGATCTAATGTCTCTATTACATTATGACAGACCAGCTAGTTCTAATGTCTCTATTATATTATGACAGACCAGCTAGTTCTAATGTCTCTATTATATTATGATAGACCAGCTAGATCTAATGTCTCTATTACATTATGACAGACCAGCTAGTTCTAATGTCTCTATTATATTATGATAGACCAGCTAGATCTAATGTCTCTATTACATTATGACAGACCAGCTAGATCTAATGTCTCTATTATATTATGACAGACCAGCTAGATCTACAGTATCTATTATATTATGACAGACCAGCTAGATCTAATGTCTCTATTATATTATGACAGACCAGCTAGATCTACAGTATCTATTATATTATGACAGACCAGCTAGATCTAATTTCTCTATTACATTATGACAGACCAGCTAGTTCTAATGTCTCTATTATATTATGACAGACCAGCTAGATCTACTGTCTCTATTATATTATGACAGACCAGCTAGATCTACTGTCTCTATTATATTATGACAGACCAGCTAGATCTACTGTCTATATTACATTAAGACAGACCAGCTAGATCTAATGTCTCTATTATATTATGACAGACCAGCTAGATATACTGTCTCTATAATATTATGACAGACCAGCTAGATCGAATGTCTCTATTATATTATGACAGACCAGCTAGATATACTGTCTCTATTATATTATGACAATCCAGCTGGATCTAATGTCTCTATTACATTATGACAGGCCAGCTAGTTCTACTGTCTATTATATTATGACAGACCAGCTAAATCTAATGTCTCTATTATATTATGATAGACCAGCTAGATCTACAGTATCTATTATATTATGACAGACAAGCTAGATCTAATGTCTCTATTATATTATGACAGACCAGCTAGATCTACTGTCTCGATTATGTTATGACAAACCAGCTAGATCTACTGTCTCGATTATGTTATGACAAACCAGCTAGATCTACTGTCTCTATGATATCATGACAGACCACCAAGATCTACTGTCTCTGTTTATTATGACAGACCAGCTAGATATACTGTCTCTATTATATTATGACAGAACAGCTATATCTAATGTCTCTATTATATTATGACAGACCAGCTAGATCTACTGTCTTGATTATGTTATGACAAACCAGCTAGATCTACTGTCTCTATTATATTATGACAGACCACCTAGATCTACTGTCTCTATTATATTATGACAGACCAGCTAGATCTACTGTCTCTTTTATATTATGACAGTTCAGCTAGATCAACTGTCTCTATTATATTATGACAGACCAGCTAGATCTACTGTCTCTGTTTATTATGACAGACCAGCTAGATATACTGTCTCTATTATGACAGACCAGCTAGATCTAATGTCTCTATTATATTATGACAGACCAGCTAGATATACTGTCTCTATTATATTATGACAGACCAGCTAGATATACTGTCTCTATTATATTATGATAGACCAGCTAGATCTAATGTCTCTATTACATTATGACAGACCAGCTAGATCTAATGTCTCTATTATATTATGACAGACCAGCTAGATCTACAGTATCTATTATATTATGACAGACCAGCTAGATCTAATGTCTCAATTACATTATGACAGACCAGCTAGATCTAATGTCTCTATTATATTATGACAGACCAGCTTGATCTACTGTCTCTATTATATAATGACAGACCAGCTAGATCTACTGCCTCTATTATATTATGACAGACCAGCTAGATCTAATGTCTCTATTATATTATGACAGACCAGCTAGATCTACTGTCTCTATTATATTATGACAGACCAGCTAAATCTACAGTATCTATTATAATATGACAGGCCAGCTAGATCTACTGTCTCTATTTTATTATGACAGACCAGCTAGATCTAATGTCTCTATTACATTATGAAAGACCAGCTAGATCTAATGTCTCTATTATATTATGACAGACCAGCTAGATCTAATGTCTATATTATATTATGACAGACCAGCTAGATCTACTGTCTCTATTATATTATGACAGACCGGCTAGATCTACTGTCTCTATTATATTATGACAGACTAGCTAGATCTACTGTCTCTATTATATTATGACAGTTCAGCTAGATATACTGTCTCTATTATATTATGATAGACCAGCTAGATCTACAGTATCTATTATATTATGACAGGCCAGCTAGATCGACTGTCTCTATTATATTATGATGGACCAGCTAGATCTATTGTCTCTATTACATTATGACAGACCAGCTAGATCTACTGCCTCTATTATATTATGTCTGACCAGCTAGATCTACAGTATCTATTATATTATGACAGACCAGCTAGATCTACTGTCTCTATTATATTATGACAGACCAACTAGATAACTGTCTCTATTATATTATGACAGACCAGCTAGATCTAATGTCTCTATTATATTATTACAAACCAGCTAGATCTACTGTCTCTATTATATTTTGACAGACCAGCTAGATCTAATGTCTCTATTATATTATGACAGACCAGCTAGATCTACTGTCTCTATTATATTATGACAGTTCAGCTAGATCTACTGTCTCTATTATATTATGACAGACCAGCTAGATATACTGTCTTTGTTTATTATGACAGACCAGCTAGATATACTGTCTCTATTATGACAGACTCCCTAGATATACTGTCTCTATTATGACAGACCAGCTAGATCTAATGTCTCTATTATATTATGACAGACCAGCTAGATCTAATGGCTCTATTATATTATGACAGACAAGCTAGATCTACTGTCTTGATTATGTTATGACAAACCAGCTTGATCTACTGTCTCTATTATATTATGACAGACCACCTAGATCTACTGTCTCTATTATATTATGACAGACCAGCTAGATATACCTGTCTCTATTATATTATGACAGACCAGCTAGATCTAATGTCTCTATTACATTATGACAGACCAGCTAGATCTAATGTCTCTATTATATTATGACAGACCAGCTAGATCTACAGTATCTATTATATTATGACATACCAGCTAGATCTAATTTCTCTATTACATTATGACAGACCAGCTAGTTCTAATGTCTTTATTATATTATGACAGACCAGCTAGATCTACTGTCCCAATTATATTATGACAGACCAGCTAGATCTAATGTCTCTATTATATTATGACAGACCAGCTAGATATACTGTCTCTATTATATTATGACAGACCAGCTAGATCTAATTTCTCTATTACATTATGACAGACCAGCTAGTTCTAATGTCTCTATTATATTATGACAGACCAGCTAGATCTACTGTCTCTATTATATTATGACAGACCAGCTAGATCTAATGTCTCTATTACATTATGACAGACCAGCTAGTTCTAATGTCTCTATTATATTATGACAGACCAGCTAGTTCTAATGTCTCTATTATATTATGATAGACCAGCTAGATCTAATGTCTCTATTACATTATGACAGACCAGCTAGATCTAATGTCTCTATTATATTATGACAGACCAGCTAGATCTACAGTATCTATTATATTATGACAGACCAGCTAGTTCTAATTTCTCTATTATATTATGACAGACCAGCTAGATCTACTGTCTCTATTACATTATGACAGACCAGCTAGATCTAATGTCTCTATTACATTATGACAGACCAGCTAGATCTAATGTCTCTATTATATTATGACAGACCAGCTTGATCTACTGTCTCTATTATATAATGACAGACCAGCTAGATCTACTGCCTCTATTATATTATGACAGAGCTAGATCTAATGTCTCTATTATATTATGACAGACCAGCTAGATCTACTGTCTCTATTATATTATGACAGACCAGCTAATTCTACAGTATCTATGATAATATGACAGGCCAGCTAGATCTACTGTCTTTATTTTATTATGACAGACCAGCTAGATCTAATGTCTCTATTACATTATGACAGACCAGCTAGATCTAATGTCTCTATTATATTATGACAGACCAGCTAGATCTAATGTCTATATTATATTATGACAGACCAGCTAGATCTACTGTCTCTATTATATTATGACAGACCGGCTAGATCTACTGTCTCTATTATATTATGACAGACTAGCTAGATCTACTGTCTCTATTATATTATGACAGTTCAGCTAGATATACTGTCTCTATTATATTATGACAGACCAGCTAGATCGCTGTCTCTATTATATTATGACATACCAGCTAGATCTAATGTCTCTATTATATTATGACAGACCAGCTAGATCTACTGTCTCTATTATATTATGACAGTTCAGCTAGATCTACTGTCTCTATTATATTATGACAGACCAGCTAGATCTACTGTCTTTGTTTATTATGACAGACCAGCTAGATATACTGTCTCTATTATGACAGACCACCTAGATATACTGTCTCTATTATGACAGACCAGCTAGATCTAATGTCTCTATTATATTATGACAGACCAGCTAGATCTAATGTCTCTATTATATTATGACAGACCAGCTAGATCTACTGTCTTGATTATGTTATGACAAACCAGCTAGATCTACTGTCTCTATTATATTATGACAGACCACCTAGATCTACTGTCTCTATTATATTATGACAGACCAGCTAGATCTACTGTCTCTATTATATTATGACAGTTCAGCTAGATAAACTGTCTCTATTATATTATGACAGACCAGCTAGATCTACTGTCTCTGTGTATTATGACAGACCAGCTAGATATACTGTCTCTATTATGACAGACCACCTAGACATACTGTCTCCATTATATTATGACAGACCAGCTAGATCGAATGTCTCTATTATATTATGACAGACCAGCTAGATCTACTGTCTCTATTATATTATGACAGTTCAGCTAGATCTACTGTCTCTATTATATTATGACAGACCAGCTAGATCTACTGTCTTTGTTTATTATGACAGACCAGCTAGATATACTGTCTCTATTATGACAGACCACCTAGATATACTGTCTCTATTATGACAGACCAGCTAGATCTACAGTATCTATTATATTATGACAGACCAGCTAGATCTAATGTCTCTATTATATTATGACAGACCAGCTAGATCTACTGTCTTGATTATGTTATGACAAACCAGCTAGATCTACTGTCTCTATTATATTATGACAGACCACCTAGATCTACTGTCTCTATTATATTATGACAGACCAGCTAGATCTACTGTCTCTATTATATTATGACAGTTCAGCTAGATCAACTGTCTCTATTATATTATGACAGACCAGCTAGATCTACTGTCTCTGTTTATTATGAAAGACCAGCTAGATATACTGTCTCTATTATGACAGACCACCTAGATCTACTGTCTCCATTATATTATGACAGACCAGCTAGATCTACAATATCTATTATATTATGACAGGCCAGCTAGATATACTGTCTCTATTATATTATGACAAACCAGCTGGATCTAATGTCTCTATTACATTATGACAGGCCAGCTAGTTCTACTGTCTATTATATTATGACAGACCAGCTAGATCTAATGTCTCTATTACATTATGACAGACCAGCTAGATCTAATGTCTCTATTATATTATGATAGACCAGCTAGATCTACAGTATCTATTATATTATGACAGACAAGCTAGATCTAATGTCTCTATTATATTATGACAGACCAGCTAGATCTACTGTCTCGATTATGTTATGACAGACCAGCTAGATCTACTGTCTTTATTATATTATGACAGACCAGCTAAATCTACTGTCCCTATTATATTATGACAAACCAGCTAGATCTAATGTCTCTATTATATTATGACAGACCAGCTAGATATAGCGTCTCTATTATATTATGATAGACCAGCTAGATCTAATGTCTCTATTACATTATGACAGACCAGCTAGATCTAATGTCTCTATTATATTATGACAGACCAGCTAGATCTACAGTATCTATTATATTATGACAGACCAGCTAGATCTAATTTCTCTATTACATTATGACAGACCAGCTAGTTCTAATGTCTCTATTATATTATGACAGACCAGCTAGATCTACAGTATCTATTATATTATGACAGACCAGCTAGATCTAATGTCTCTATTATATTATGACAGACCAGCTAGATCTACTGTCTCTATTATATAATGACAGACCAGCTAGATCTACTGCCTCTATTATATTATGACAGACCAGCTAGATCTAATGTCTCTATTATATTATGACAGACCAGCTAGATATACTGTCTCTATTACATTATGACAGACCAGCTAGATCTACTGTCTCTATTACATTATGACAGACCAGCTAGATCTAATGTCTCTATTATATTATGACAGACCAGCTAGATCTAATGTCTCTATTACATTATGACAGACCAGCTAGATCTAATGTCTCTATTATATTATGACAGACCAGCTAGTTCTAATGTCTCTATTATATTATGATAGACCAGCTAGATCTAATGTCTCTATTACATTATGACAGACCAGCTAGATCTAATGTCTCTATTATATTATGACAGACCAGCTAGATCTACAGTATCTATTATATTATGACAGACCAGCTAGTTCTAATTTCTCTATTATATTATGACAGACCAGCTAGATCTAATGTCTCTATTACATTATGACAGACCAGCTAGATCTAATGTCTCTATTATATTATGACAGACCAGCTTGATCTACTGTCTCTATTATATAATGACAGACCAGCTAGATCTACTGCCTCTATTATATTATGACAGAGCTAGATCTAATGTCTCTATTATATTATGACAGACCAGCTAGATCTACTGTCTCTATTATATTATGACAGACCAGCTAAATCTACAGTATCTATGATAATATGACAGGCCAGCTAGATCTACTGTCTTTATTTTATTATGACAGACCAGCTAGATCTAATGTCTCTATTACATTATGACAGACCAGCTAGATCTAATGTCTCTATTATATTATGACAGACCAGCTAGATCTAATGTCTATATTATATTATGACAGACCAGCTAGATCTACTGTCTCTATTATATTATGACAGACCGGCTAGATCTACTGTCTCTATTATATTATGACAGACTAGCTAGATCTACTGTCTCTATTATATTATGACAGTTCAGCTAGATAAACTGTCTCTATTATATTATGACAGACCAGCTAGATCTCTGTCTCTATTATATTATGACATACCAGCTAGATCTAATGTCTCTATTATATTATGACAGACCAGCTAGATCTACTGTCTCTATTATATTATGACAGTTCAGCTAGATCTACTGTCTCTATTATATTATGACAGACCAGCTAGATCTACTGTCTTTGTTTATTATGACAGACCAGCTAGATATACTGTCTCTATTATGACAGACCACTGTAAGGAATTGTATTAGATATTGGTAACTTGTTTTAACAACTTCTCAACATTAGCTATGGTTGACACAATATACACACTCCCTTTTTCTATTGGACATTTGCTGGACTCATTGGACACATGCACGACACCCACAACTCCCCTCCCCCATGACAATCACTCAGACACACACAACTCAGGGTTGGAGCTCCAGACAAAGAACTACCTCAGGAACCAATGGAACGTGGACACCAGGCCTGTACAGGACTACCCAAGACCCAGATCGACCAATCGGAAGGCCAGACTCGCAGATCAACCTACTTTGCTTGTTGTCTATATATAAAACTGTACAACTGTGGAAACTCTCCCTTTTCCTGACGACCCCATACGGATCAGATAGAAAGAGCCGTGCTGCACGCTTTGCATAATATTTTTACACTTGAATAAACCTGCCTTATTATAAAATTATCCACCTCGTCCTATGTCTCCACTTGGTCTCCTGTCTCAAGTAAAACGAATTATCAACAAACTTGGTAAGCAGAGGATGGTCAAAACATATTTGAATTCGGCCCAATAGAAAATTCATCGGACAGGAGACGAGAGGGAGAAAGATTCAAGAAGGAGAGGTGACCCGCTCGAGGGAGACGTCGGCGATTCAACTCACCCAGGAAACTGATCAAAGAGCTCGAAAATATTAAGGTAAGCAGAGCCGGTTTAATCAAAATCTGCATATTGTATTATAGCCAATATCTAAATTCAATGATCAGAAGTACTGAGGTGAGTGTGAATTGTTGCTAAATTTATGTGGAATTGTTTAGAATCTAAGGCATTGTGTAAAGATATTTGCGAAGTATAAAATCAAGTCGAATTAGTAATCTGGAACTAGTTGAATTATTCTTCAACTAGGAGTATCGGGGATAAATCTAAGCTTGAGGCTGTTCAAGTCGAATTAGTAATCTGGAACTAGTTGAATTGTTCTTCAACTAGGAGTATCGGGGATAAATCTAAGCTTGACGCCGTTCAAGTCGAATTAGTAATCTGGGACTAGTGGACATGGCACCCCACTAGGAGCATCGGGGATAAACCTAAGCTTGATATAGGAGTAATGGTATTAAACTTGAAACTCAAAGTGTTGAAATGTAATGTAGCCTGTTCAAGTCGTATTAGTAATCTGAGGCTAGTGGATATGGCACTCCACTAGAAGCATCGGTGATAAATCTAAGCTTGGCGTATTGGGATTCAAGTCGCATTAGTAATCTGGGACTAGTCGAAATATTCTTCAACTAGGAGCATCGGTGATAAATCTAAGCTTGAAATAGGAGTAATGGTATTAAACCTGAAACTCTCCAAATTAATGTGAGTGATTGAACGTTCCACGAGACCGATTGCTACTAATTAGCCATATGCTGAGTTGAGGCTGTGTTTAAGTGACCGCCGAGTCAGATTGTGGGAGCTGCTGTGAAGCAGCTATTTTTCTGCTGATAAATTGACCTGGTTTTTCCCTCTGGTGCTGTTGGTAAATCCTTAAGGGTTAGAATTAATTTGATAATTATTCTAGAAGCGCTAGGATACACCATATATTGTCCTAAAAGGACACGTTTGAAATACTTTGGGAAAGTATTTAATTAATTAAGTTAGTTTTTGAGTTTTCAGTTTTTTAATTAGTTTTTGAGAAAAATGAGTCCTAGAATTAATTAAATATTTATTCTAGAAACGCTTGAATATACTAATATAATGTCACGAAAGGACATTTATGAAATGTTTTGGCAAAGTATTTAAATAATTGAAAAAGTGAAAACGAATAATAACTGTTTGAAAATAGTTCCTAAAATTATTATTATATTTAAAATAGAAGCGCTAGATAATACTAGTAGAGTGTTCCAAAAGGATATTGCCGAAATACTTTGGGAAAGTATTTAATTAATTCGCCAAACATAAAGCAATAACATTCTTTGTACACAAGGGGGAGACAGACACCAGAGATAAGACTGTGTCAGCACCAGAGATACATTGTTAGTTTTGGCCAGTGATGGGCTAAGTGCACCAAAATAGCATAGAGCCAGACATAGCTTAACGACAAAATGGCCACGACCACCGTCCCCAAACACAAATTCAATGAATACTTAGATCAGAGAATGAAAGATAGATCAGGGGGAAAGATGCAGTATAAGGAAGTTGAGAAGGTTTGGGAAGGTGTGAGGCTAAAATGGACCCAAGCAGGATACCTCAGTGGGGTGGCCCCATCAAAAGGGCAACTCCTCACTATGGAGAAGGAATTAGAGGAAGTAGTGAAGGAAGGGATAGAACGTGAAGTTGAGAGGAATAAGAACCACTTATTCAAAAAGGAAGGAACAAAGCATAGGGAAAGAGCAGAGGCTGAGCTGAAAATAGGAATTTGGGCAATTGAAGAAATTAGAAGAGCACTCCCGTACAGGAAACCTGATATGATGGGGGTGGCCACTGAAGCCCCAACTGACACCAAAGAAGGCAGGCCCAACAATAATGATGCCCCACCTACCACCATAGCAACCCCATCGGCCCCCACCCAACTATACCCGGAACTGCCACAGGGAGAGAAAATAACACCACCTCCCTATTCTCAAAATCCATTCAGCCACCTCCCTCAAAACCCTTTTTTGACCCCTGCTGTGGTACAGGCACCAGTGTTTGTGGTGCATGAAGGACACCTAAAAGGAAGCATGACTTTAGGGATCCAAGAAGGGCAACTCGTGTGTGAAGAGAGGCCTGATCATCGAGAAAGGAAGGAGAGGGACAGAGCGCACACACAGGGACGTGGGGGTGGTTCGAACCCCGCCTCACTACAGGGACATGGTGGGTCTCTACTAAAAAACCCACAAGAGGGGGGTAATGGGTCTCAACCAGGCCCTTTGAAGAGAGAAGACAGAGAGCTGATTCAGTTTTCTTCCACTCCAAACCCAGACTGGTTCAGAAACAGAACACAGGGGGATAGTCAAATAGTCTCTGAAGGGTCATGGTCGTCACCAGGACAATGTTCCTCTGGGGCCTCATTAAGAAGGAACCACAACAAGGACGATGAAGGTGAGAATAAAACAGGACAAGATGAAGAGGAGGTGGAGCGAGACCTCAGGGAGTCACTGGCACTGGCCAGATCTATGATAGAAGATGCTGAACGTGGAGAGGGCTCGTACCATATAAAAGGGGTAATGTTGGGGAAGGTGACAGATTTGGTCGAACCTATCAGACAGTCCGTACGTCTCAGGGAACAGAACAGCAGGGGTGTCTCGTCCAGGGCAGACTGGGATCTCCAATATGGTGGAAAGGAGATGCAGATGCCGTTGAGGCCCACTCCGGACGGAGGGCATGAAGAATACCAACCCTGGAAAATAACAGACCTTACCACTTTGATGGGACAATTACCCAGCCTGCATGGGGGTGCCTCTGCATGGCTCCTTCAACTGCAAACACTGACATCAGGCCTACGGCTCTGTCTAGGTGACATGAGGGCCCTTCTGGCTAGAGCAACAGACCATACCACCATGAGTGTTCTGATAAGAGAGGCAGATCTTGCCACAGCCCCGGCTGCACTGGCCCAGGAAGACTTCCGAGCGGAATTGTGGGCAGTGTTGAGAAGGGCATATCCCACAGAACGAAACCATGCAACCCTTTCATCATTCACCATCAATCCAGGGGAACAACCGGCAGCCTATCTCGACAGAGCGAAGACCACATGGAGAACTGTTCATGAAGAACCATATGACCATACTGGCACCACGGTCAGCATGTGGAAGGAGATGGTGGTGAGCGGTGCCCCAATTGAGGTCCGAACTAAACTTAGGGCCACGGTGGGGTTAATGGCACTTCCCCAGGCTCAGTTCAATTCCCATGTGCATCACCACATCACCCAATACAATAAGGATAAGGGAGGGGCTGAAACACAAGTCCAGTCCCTACAGGTACAACTTTTGAAACTACAATTGAAAGAGGCCCAGAAAGGAGAAAAACCCAAGAAACAGATGGTGGCTGAAGATCAACCAGACATCTCACAAATCATTGAAAAAACGGTTTCACAAATGATACAGCAACAACAACCCCCCATGTCAACCCCACAGGGACCTAACCTACCATCACAACTCCTGGATCAGCCATTACCCATGGACATCCCACCATACTATCAACCAACACAACAAGACTATCCTTCAACATGGGGACAACAACCACGATACCCATCACCCTGGGGGACAGGTCAAGCACGACCAATGAACTGCTACAATTGTAAACAAACTGGACATATGGCACGTCAGTGCCCATACCCATTGACACCGACCCAACATTACTGGATGACCAATCGGGCACGACAAACCAACCCAAGAGGACGTGGAGGAGTCCGGCCACAGATGTACCAACCACGTGCGGGGCCTCAACCTGCATATAATCACCCAAACCCAGACCCAAATCAGCAACCACCTCCTCTTTTCCAGGGCATGTCAGATGAATATGCCCCATGGCCCTGAAGCTGCCCACCACCACTGAACGAGAATGGGGGTCAACATTTTCCACTCCACACCGAACCAACTATCATGTGTGAGGTGGAGGGAGTGACCCACCAATTTTTGGTAGATACAGGATGCACGTATTCTGCCATAAGATCTCGTCAACCACTCTCTTCGGAAACAATACAGGTGGTGGGGGTATCAGGAACACCCGAAGCACAACAAAAAACCGTTCCGTTGCTCTTCTCCTGGGGCCCATCCAAGCTAAAGCATCAGTTCCTATACTGTCCCAATTGCCCAATCAACCTCCTTGGGAGAGACCTGTTGTGTAAACTGAAATGTTCAATTTACCTTACTGAAAGGGGCGTGGAGGTCTCCATTGATCCCATTCCTTCAACACCGGAGCACCCCGTCAGTGTACTGATGTTACCTATCATCCCAACCCCTGAGTTGTCAGCAACACAAGAAATCTACTGGCTAAAATGCAGGGAGACAGGAACTGGGACTCCAGAGGTCCAGTTTAAGTTCAATCAACTGAAATCACAGATCTATGCATTACACCCATACAAGACCCCACAAGCTGAAATTCACTGTACACTGAATGTGACAGAAAATGACGAGAACACATACACTGATGACTGGGATGAGAACATGATGCACCTAACGCCATCCATTAGGTGTTGCACCATTGTGTGCGGACAAGAAGGAGTAGCAGCACCAGTCATCTTACCACCTCATCTGAAATCCTGGTACCTACTAGGGGAGGAGTCGGCTCCCCATGTTACACTAGCGGTGGGAAACGGTTTCGAAGCAAGAAGCCTGGGCCCTATGATCAGAAGAGCATCCAAACTTCAGTGGGAACCCACCCAAACACCGGGGATTCAAAAGGCCACTACTGAGAACATGTGGAGGTTTATGACTGTTGACACTGAAGAACACTGTCTTCCAGAACGATTTACCCTGCCAAGACACCATGGCAAGCCATACACTGACCACCCATCTACCAAAGCATTGATCTCCACCATAGATGAAAGAATATGGACACACACCCCTTTTGATGTGGGCCAACTACAGGTGGAACCAGTCACCATCACCCTGCTATATCCAGGTCAAATACCTATCTACCGATCACAATATCGTTTGAAACCCGAACAGATCATGGGGATAAAACCGACCATTGATGGGTTACTGAGAGCACAGGTTATCTATCGAACTGTATCTCCATGGAACACGCCGATCCTACCAGTGCTGAAAGCTGGAGGAGTAACATACCGGATGGTTCAAGACTTCCGAGCAGTAAATGACGTTACTGCACCGATAGATCTACCTGTCCCTGACCCTCACATTACTCTGAGCAATCTGTCACCAAAACACCAATACTTCACGGTGGTGGATCTGGCTAATGCTTTCTTTAGCATCCCACTTGATGAAGCCTCTCAGCCACTCTTTGCTTTCACGTATGAACATCAACAGTACACTTATTTTGTTTTACCACAGGGTTATAGGTGCTCACCAGGAATATTCAATCATATCCTTAAGACACACCTGGCAGAGCTGAAAATCCCAGAAGGTGTGATACTGATCCAATATGTAGACGACCTTTTGTTGGGGGCTCCCACTTCTGATCTCTGTCTACAGATGACAAAAACGTTACTGGACTTCCTTGCTGTCAAAGGATACAAGGTCAAAATGAGCAAAGTCCAGACCTGTCGCAGAACTGTCCTTTTCCTTGGCAGAGAGATCTCGGGAGAAGGAGCAGGACTCTCCAAAACCCACAGAGACTCTATACTTCATCATACACGCCCCATCACTGTGTCGGGAATGTTGTCCTTCCTTGGCTTGACAGGGTACAGCCGAACTCACATCCCAGACTACACTGCCAGAACGGAGCCACTGAGAGAGATAGTGCGAGAGGCGGGACCAAGGAACCTACACTCGTCATTGACATGGACCACTGAAGCATCAAAGGCTTTTGCACTCTTGAAAACAGATCTCTCAGTGGCAGCAGCTCTGACAGCACCTGACTACAAGAACAAATTCCATCTGGATGTTTCTGAAAAGGAGGGATTCACATCTTCCATCCTTTTTCAGAAACAAGAGGGGGAGAGAAGAGTGTTGATGTATCACTCCTCCAAATTAGACCACATCGAAGTAGGACAAACTACATGTTCCAGGTATGTAGCTGCAGTGGCAAAAGCTATTGAAAAAACAGCCCACTTGGTAATGTGCCATCCATTGGAAATCCACACCCACCATGGGGTTGCAGCATATCTGATGAGCAAAGAATTCACGTTCAGCGCTGAAAGAAAAACAAGAATCCAGAATAAATGCACACAATCACACATCACTTTTGTCAACACTGACAAAAACATGGCAGACGCACTCAATGCTGAAGAAGGTCTACCCCACTCCTGCACAGAAAGAGCTGCACAAGAACTGAAACTGAGACCTGACCTGGGGAATGAACCACTCACCAACCCTGACCTATGGTTGTACACAGATGGGTGCTGCTATAGAGGAGAGGAAGGGAACATAGCAGCATACGCAGTGGTGCAGCAGCTCCCGGATAGATCACATGTGACTTTGGAATCGGCCATTATCACACAACCTGCATCAGCCCAGTTAGCTGAAATCATAGGGTTGACACAAGCTCTGGAAAGAGCTGAAGGAAAGACTGTAAACATCTACACCGACTCAGCGTATGCTCATGGAGCAGTCCATACTGATGGACCACAATGGGTTAGACGCAACTTCACCACCACAGGAAACATGCCAATCAAACACAAGACTCAGATGGAAAAACTGATCAAATCAGTCTCACTACCTAAGAAGGTGGCCATCATGAAGTGTAAAGGACATCAACAACTGAAAAACAGAGTCAGCGAGGGAAATGATGCAGCTGACAAAGCAGCCAAGAAAGCTGGTGGATACACCCCGAGACAAATGATACTTCAGATTCAACCAGCTCGGACTGAGCTCACAGGGCAACACATAAAAGAACTCCAGTTTTCAGCAGGACCCTATGAACACTCAGTATGGGGACAGAAAGGGGCCACCAAAGGACCTGATGAACTGTGGAGATGCCATGATGGCAGACTAGTGGCCCCTGCAAACCTCTGTCCAGAACTATTACGAGAAGCTCATGGGCCCACACACGAAGGCAAACTGAAAACTTTACAGAAGGTGTCCCACATCTGGTGGCACCCCCACATGAAAGACATGACAGATTTGTTTTGTGACGAGTGTAGCATTTGTGGTAGACACAATCCAAAGAAACCATATCAAACGCCCATGGGTTCATACCCAGTCCCAAATGCCTGTTTTCAAGACATCAGCATAGATTACACAGACATGGGACAAGACAATATGACAAATGGGAAAAAGGTATCTGTTAGTTATGGTAGACAGGTTCTCTAAATGGGTTGAGGCAACAGCAAGGGAGGATGCAAAATCGTTCATTAAGTGGCTGCAAACCGAACTCATACCAAGGTATGGAGTCCCCAGGCAAATCAGATCCGACAATGGATCCCACTTCAGTAACAAACACCTGAGACAGGTAGAGGAAAGATTTGGCATTGTACACAAATTTGGGTCAGTGTACAAGCCCCAATCGCAGGGCCTCGTGGAGCGCTCAAATCAGACCCTTAAGGCTAAAATAGCTAAGGTATGTGCAGGTTCGAAGTTGACGTGGGTTGAAGCCCTGCCCCTGGCATTGATGGCCATGAGAGCCTCGCCAGGTGCAGGCACTCATCTCTCTCCTCATGAGATAATGACTGGTAGGGTCATGCCTGGTCCACCGAGGGAGGGAGGTCATATGCCCCCCCTTGATGTACAACAAATTGTAATGTCTGAATATGTGAGAAAACTGACGGAACTTTCTGCAGCTCTCTCCAAACAGATTCACAAGGTCCAGCAGGGGGAGCTGACGGGAGATCCTGCACCACAGAAGGTAAAAGTTGGCGACTGGGTAAGGGTGAAAGTCCACAAGAGAAAGTGGCTAGAACCCAGGTGGACTGGACCGTTCGAAGTGAAGGAAGTTACTTCACACTCAGTCCAGGTCAAGGGTAAATCGGGCGCACCTTGGCATCACCTTACACATTGTACACCAGCCCCAACTCCTTCCAGAACTCTGACTGAAGTCAGGGCCGATTTGGCCAATCTCAATTCGACTCCAACCAAACAAACCTTAGTTGGTGAAAATGGGACGCCAGCCCCAGTTTCCGCGAACTAAGGCTACTTGCCTAGGACAGGGATATCTCAATCCCTGGGAGAAACTGGGAATTTCAGGTCCCTTGTTTGTTATTTTCATAATCATTACTGGAGTGTCCCTAGGAACTCTCACATGGCTTATACAACAGCTCACACATCCACCCCACGCACATCTTACAACTACTAATGTCACGTCCAACATTACCCTCGATCTCACTAGTCCGGCCATACACAAACGAAGCACTACAACCACAGACCAACCCTGCACTCCAACAGAGGTTAGAAGCACCACCTTATGTGTACCCGTAAATGTGACCACCACCATTACACTGTCTTGGGGGTTATTGGGAAAAGCTAGGAATGGCCTGGGAGGGCATGCATTGGAGTACACCAGATTTAACTGGTATATGACAAGAGGGGGGTTTCAGGAGTGGTCATGGAAGAGTCTGGTCGCTGAGACTGGTCCTGACTGGTCCAGTTATTCATCAGGGCAAGCAGTTCTTATCTGGCGGAAAAGATTGTTACTGACTAGGACTAAATTGCGTAATTGGGGTTTATCACTAATTATCCGACCAGGTACTGGGACGGGTTGTCAGGATTTTATACTAGCACCTCAGGTAGAGTCTAGCAAGGATCTACTCTATTGGCCATTAAAAATCTGCATTACACAGCAGACTCAGCCCTCTGCTGTTTCTGACCGGTTTACTGTTTTAACATCTAGGGGGAAAGGTGATTGGGGTCCTATTAATATGGTCACCACTCCTACCACCCCTGATGATATCATTCTCACTGCCACCGGAATCTCAGGGTTCTCTAACAATTGGCTCCTATTGACTGAACAAGCAGCTAATATGACCCTGCAAAGCTGCGTCGTTTGTATGGGAGCAAGGCCATTGCTCCGCATAGTCCCAGCCGCTATTAGCGCAGACTGTCTAATGCCCCTTATGGGCAAAGACAACCCACCTGAAGAGTGTTCACAGTGGGACGCTGTTTATCCGGTAGTCACTACGGTGGTCAAGAAACCGTTATTCTCCTCTAGTGTGGTTAGAGCTAACTTCACATGCATAAACATGACAGGTGGAGGGACATGGTTGGGTAAGCTCCCTGATAGTTGGTGCTGGTACACTCACATGCTTACGGCAATTTTTAAACCAGTGTCTAGAGCTGATGTGTGGTGGTGGTGTGGGGGAACTAGTCTGTTGGACAGACTTCCCCACAATGCCACTGGTACCTGTGCACTTGTAACTCTTCTGTTGCCCATCTCTGTTTACCCCATAGGCGTCCAAGATCTTCTCACCCGTATACAAGCCCTGGGTCCTGAAATTTGGCCTATCAGGACCAAGCGCACGGTGGGCCCCTCTGCTGGGGACCCAACTTACCTTGATGCAATTGGTGTCCCCAGGGGGGTACCAGATGAATATAAATTGGTTGACCAAGTAGCCGCGGGTTTTGAATCATCATTTTGTTGGTGGTGTACAGTTAATAAAAATGTGGACAGAATTAACTACATTCATTTTAATGTCCAGAAACTGGGCAATTGGACCCAACAAGGCTTTGAGGCGGTCCATGGACAATTGGCAGCCACATCCCTGATGGCATTTCAAAATAGAATCGCGGTTGATATGTTATTGGCTGAACGGGGGGGGGTCTGTGCAATGTTTGGTGAACAGTGTTGTACTTTCATTCCCAATAACACAGCTACGGATGGGAGTCTGACTGTAGCATTGGAGGGACTTCGTACCCTTAATGGTAAGATGAAACAGCATTCTGGAGTGGACACTTCTATGTGGGACTCATGGATGGATGCTTTTGGTAAATATAAGACGCTGGTTTCCTCTATCCTAGTATCTATTTCCGTATTTGCAGGCATTCTTGTACTTTGTGGGTGCTGTTGCATTCCATGTGCGCGGACGCTTGCTAGCCGTGTTATCACTGCCGCCATAGACCCTATTCAGGAAAGGGCCCAAATGTTCCCATTGCTTGATGATGGGGAAGCTGGACCTGTTTATCTATTTGAGGACTAAGATACTTTTATGTCACGTCTCTTGTGAGACGTGAAGAGAGGGAATCAAAAATTTGTCTTCTGACAAATTTTATCCCTTAGCTTTGTCTTTTTATATACTTTTATGTCACGTCTCTTGTGAGACGTGAAGAGAGGGAATCAAAAATTTGTCTTCTGACAAATTTTATCCTTTAGTTTTGTCTTTTTATATACTGTATGTCACGTCTCTTGTGAGACGTGAAGAGGGGGATTTTTAAGGAATTGTATTAGATATTGGTAACTTGTTTTAACAACTTCTCAACATTAGCTATGGTTGACACAATATACACACTCCCTTTTTCTATTGGACATATGCTGGACTCATTGGACACATGCACGACACCCACAACTCCCCTCCCCCATGACAATCACTCAGACACACACAACTCAGGGTTGGAGCTCCAGACAAAGAACTACCTCAGGAACCAATGGAACGTGGACACCAGGCCTGTACAGGACTACCCAAGACCCAGATCGACCAATCGGAAGGCCAGACTCGCAGATCAACCTACTTTGCTTGTTGTCTATATATAAAACTGTACAACTGTGGAAACTCTCCCTTTTCCTGACGACCCCATACGGATCAGATAGAAAGAGCCGTGCTGCACGCTTTGCATAATATTTTTACACTTGAATAAACCTGCCTTATTATAAAATTATCCACCTCGTCCTATGTCTCCACTTGGTCTCCTGTCTCAAGTAAAACGAATTATCAAGACCACCTAGATATACTGTCTCTATTATGACAGACCAGCTAGATCTAATGTCTCTATTATATTATGACAGACCAGCTAGATCTAATGTCTCTATTATATTATGACAGACCAGCTAGATCTACTGTCTCTATTATATTATGATAGACCAGCTAGATCTACTGTCTTGATTATGTTATGACAAACCAGCTAGATCTACTGTCTCTATTATATTATGACAGACCACCTAGATCTACTGTCTATATTATATTATGACAGAGCAGCTAGATCTACTGTCTCTATTATATTATGACAGTTCAGCTAGATAAACTGTCTCTATTATATTATGACAGACCAGCTAGATCTACTGTCTCTGTGTATTATGACAGACCAGCTAGATATACTGTCTCTATTATGACAGACCACCTAGACATACTGTCTCCATTATATTATGACAGACCAGCTAGATCGAATGTCTCTATTATATTATGACAGACCAGCTAGATCTACTGTCTCTATTATAATATGACAGTTCAGCTAGATCTACTGTCTCTATTATATTATGACAGACCAGCTAGATCTACTGCCTCTATTATATTATGACAGTTCAGCTAGATATACTGTCTTTGTTTATTATGACAGACCAGCTAGATATACTGTCTCTATTATGACAGACCACCTAGATATACTGTCTCTATTATGACAGACCAGCTAGATCTACAGTATCTATTATATTATGACAGACCAGCTAGATCTAATGTCTCTATTATATTATGACAGACCAGCTAGATCTACTGTCTTGATTATGTTATGACAAACCAGCTAGATCTACTGTCTCTATTATATTATGACAGACCACCTAGATCTACTGTCTCTATTATATTATGACAGACCAGCTAGATCTACTGTCTCTATTATATTATGACAGTTCAGCTAGATCAACTGTCTCTATTATATTATGACAGACCAGCTAGATCTACTGTCTCTGTTTATTATGACAGACCAGCTAGATATACTGTCTCTATTATGACAGACCACCTAGATCTACTGTCTCCATTATATTATGACAGACCAGCTAGATCTACAATATCTATTATATTATGACAGGCCAGCTAGATATACTGTCTCTATTATATTATGACAAACCAGCTGGATCTAATGTCTCTATTACATTATGACAGGCCAGCTAGTTCTACTGTCTATTATATTATGACAGACCAGCTAGATCTAATGTCTCTATTACATTATGACAGACCAGCTAGATCTAATGTCTCTATTATATTATGATAGACCAGCTAGATCTACAGTATCTATTATATTATGACAGACAAGCTAGATCTAATGTCTCTATTATATTATGACAGACCAGCTAGATCTACTGTCTCGATTATGTTATGACAGACCAGCTAGATCTACTGTCTTTATTATATTATGACAGACCAGCTAAATCTACTGTCCCTATTATATTATGACAAACCAGCTAGATCTAATGTCTCTATTATATTATGACAGACCAGCTAGATATAGCGTCTCTATTATATTATGATAGACCAGCTAGATCTAATGTCTCTATTACATTATGACAGACCAGCTAGATCTAATGTCTCTATTATATTATGACAGACCAGCTAGATCTACAGTATCTATTATATTATGACAGAACAGCTAGATCTAATTTCTCTATTACATTATGACAGACCAGCTAGTTCTAATGTCTCTATTATATTATGACAGACCAGCTAGATCTACAGTATCTATTATATTATGACAGACCAGCTAGATCTAATGTCTCTATTATATTATGACAGACCAGCTAGATCTACTGTCTCTATTATATAATGACAGACCAGCTAGATCTACTGCCTCTATTATATTATGACAGACCAGCTAGATCTAATGTCTCTATTATATTATGACAGACCAGCTAGATATACTGTCTCTATTATATTATGACAGACCAGCTAGATCGAATGTCTCTATTATATTATGACAGACCAGCTAGATATACTGTCTCTATTATATTATGACAGACCAGCTAGATCTACAGTATCTATTATATTATGACAGGGCAGCTAGATATACTGTCTCTATTATATTATGACAAACCAGCTGGATCTAATGTCTCTATTACATTATGACAGGCCAGCTAGTTCTACTGTCTATTATATTATGACAGACCAGCTAGATCTAATGTCTCTATTACATTATGACAGACCAGGTAGATCTAATGTCTCTATTATATTATGATAGACCAGCTAGATCTACAGTATCTATTATATTATGACAGACAAGCTAGATCTAATGTCTCTATTATATTATGACAGACCAGCTAGATCTACTGTCTCGATTATGTTATGACAAACCAGATAGATATACTGTCTCTATTATATTATGACAGACCAGCTAGATCTACTGTCTCTATTATATTATGACAGACCAGCTAGATCTACTGTCCCTATTATATTATGACAGACCAGCTAGATCTAATGTCTCTATTATATTATGACAGACCAGCTAGATATAGTGTCTCTAATATATTATGATAGACCAGCTAGATCTAATGTCTCTATTACATTATGACAGACCAGCTAGATCTAATGTCTCTATTATATTATGACAGATCAGCTAGATCTAATGTCTCTATTATATTATGACAGACCAGCTTGATCTACTGTCTCTATTATATAATGACAGACCAGCTAGATCTACTGCCTCTATTATATTATGACAGACCAGCTAGATCTAATGTCTCTATTATATTATGACAGACCAGCTAGATCTACTGTCTCTATTATATTATGACAGACCAGCTAAATCTACAGTATCTATTATAATATGACAGGCCAGCTAGATCTACTGTCTCTATTTTATTATGACAGACCAGCTAGATCTACAGAATCTATTATATTATGACAGACCAGCTAGATCTAATGTCTCTATTATATTATGACAGACCAGCTAGATCTACAGTATCTATTATATTATGACAGACAAGCTAGATCTAATGTCTCTATTATATTATGACAGACCAGCTAGATCTACTGTCCCTATTATATTATGACAGACCAGCTAGATCTAATGTCTCTATTATATTATGACAGACCAGCTAGATATAGTGTCTTTATTATATTATGACAGACCAGCTAGATCTACAGTATCTATTACATTATGACAGACCAGCTAGATCTAATTTCTCTATTACATTATGACAGACCAGCTAGTTCTAATGTCTCTATTATATTATGACAGACCAGCTAGATCTACAGTATCTATTATATTATGACAGACCAGCTAGATCTAATGTCTCTATTATATTATGACAGACCAGCTAGATCTACTGTCTCTATTATATAATGACAGACCAGCTAGATCTACTGCCTCTATTATATTATGACAGACCAGCTAGATCTACTGTCTCTATTATATTATGACAGACCACCTAGATCTACTGTCTCTATTATATTATGACAGACCAGCTAGATCTACTGTCTCTATGATATTATGACAGTTCAGCTAGATCAACTGTCTCTATTATATTATGACAGACCAGCTAGATCTACTGTCTCTGTGTATTATGACAGACCAGCTAGATATACTGTCTCTATTATGACAGACCACCTAGATCTACTGTCTCCATTATATTATGACAGACCAGCTAGATCGAATGTCTCTATTATATTATGACAGACCAGCTAGATCGAATGTCTCTATTATATTATGACAGACCAGCTAGATCGAATGTCTCTATTATATCATGACAGACCAGCTAGATCTCTGTCTCTATTATATCATGACAGACCAGCTAGATCTACTGCCTCTATTATATTATGACAGACCAGCTAGATCTACTGTCTATATTACATTATGACAGACCAGCTAGATCTAATGTCTCTATTATATTATGACAGACCAGCTAGATATACTGTCTCTATTATATTATGACAGACCAGCTAGATCGAATGTCTCTATTATATTATGACCGACCAGCTAGATATACTGTCTCTATTATATTATCACAGACCAGCTAGATCTACAGTATCTATTATATTATGACAGGCCAGCTAGATATACTGTCTCTATTATATTATGACAAACCAGCTGGATCTAATGTCTCTATTACATTATGACAGGCCAGCTAGTTCTACTGTCTATTATATTATGACAGACCAGCTAGATCTAATGTTTCTATTACATTATGATAGACCAGCTAGATCTACAGTATCTATTATATTATGACAGACAAGCTAGATCTAATGTCTCTATTATATTATGACAGACCAGCTAGATCTACTGTCTCGATTATGTTATGACAGACCAGCTAGATCTACTGTCTTTATTATATTATGACAGACCAGCTAAATCTACTGTCCCTATTATATTATGACAGACCAGCTAGATATACTGTCTCTATTATATTATGACAGACCAGCTAGATCGAATGTCTCTATTATATTATGACAGACCAGCTAGATATACTGTCTCTATTATGACAGACCACCTAGATCTACTGTCTCCATTATATTATGACAGACCAGCTAGATCGAATGTCTCTATTATATTATGACAGACCAGCTAGATCGAATGTCTCTATTATATTATGACAGACCAGCTAGATCGAATGTCTCTATTATATCATGACAGACCAGCTAGATCTACTGTCTCTATTATATTATGACAGACCAGCTAGATCTACTGTCTATATTACATTATGACAGACCAGCTAGATCTAATGTCTCTATTATATTATGACAGACCAGCTAGATATACTGTCTCTATTATATTATGACAGACCAGCTAGATCGAATGTCTCTATTATATTATGACAGACCAGCTAGATATACTGTCTCTATTATATTATGACAGACCAGCTAGATCTACAGTATCTATTATATTATGACAGGGCAGCTAGATATACTGTCTCTATTATATTATGACAGACCAGCTGGATCTAATGTCTCTATTACATTATGACAGGCCAGCTAGTTCTACTGTCTATTATATTATGACAGACCAGCTAGATCTAATGTCTCTATTACATTATGACAGACCAGGTAGATCTAATGTCTCTATTATATTATGATAGACCAGCTAGATCTACAGTATCTATTATATTATGACAGACAAGCAAGATCTAATGTCTCTATTATATTATGACAGACCAGCTAGATCTACTGTCTCGATTATGTTATGACAAACCAGCTAGATATACTGTCTCTATTATATTATGACAGACCAGCTAGATCTACTGTCTCTATTATATTATGACAGACCAGCTAGATCTACTGTCCCTATTATATTATGACAGACCAGCTAGATCTAATGTCTCTATTATATTATGACAGACCAGCTAGATATAGTGTCTCTATTATATTATGATAGACCAGCTAGATCTAATGTCTCTATTACATTATGACAGACCAGCTAGATCTACTGTCTCTATTATATTATGACAGACCACCTAGATCTACTGTCTCTATTATATTATGACAGACCAGCTAGATCTACTGTCTCTATTATATTATGACAGTTCAGCTAGATCAACTGTCTCTATTATATTATGACAGACCAGCTAGATCTACTGTCTCTGTTTATTATGACAGACCAGCTAGATATACTGTCTCTATTATGACAGACCACCTAGATCTACTGTCTCCATTATATTATGACAGACCAGCTAGATCGAATGTCTCTATTATATTATGACAGACCAGCTAGATCGAATGTCTCTATTATATTATGACAGACCAGCTAGATCTCTGTCTCTATTATAGCATGACAGACCAGCTAGATCTCTGTCTCTATTATATCATGACAGACCAGCTAGATCTACTGTCTCTATTATATTATGACAGACCAGCTAGATCTACTGTCTATATTACATTATGACAGACCAGCTAGATCTAATGTCTCTATTATATTATGACAGACCAGCTAGATATACTGTCTCTATTATATTATGACAGACCAGCTAGATCGAATGTCTCTATTATATTATGACAGACCAGCTAGATATACTGTCTCTATTATATTATGACAGACCAGCTAGATCTACAGTATCTATTATATTATGACAGGCCAGCTAGATATACTGTCTCTATTATATTATGACAAACCAGCTGGATCTAATGTCTCTATTACATTATGACAGGCCAGCTAGTTCTACTGTCTATTATATTATGACAGACCAGCTAGATCTAATGTCTCTATTACATTATGATAGACCAGCTAGATCTACAGTATCTATTATATTATGACAGACAAGCTAGATCTAATGTCTCTATTATATTATGACAGACCAGCTAGATCTACTGTCTCGATTATGTTATGACAGACCAGCTAGATCTACTGTCTTTATTATATTATGACAGACCAGCTAAATCTACTGTCCCTATTATATTATGACAGACCAGCTAGATCTAATGTCTCTATTATATTATGACAGACCAGCTAGATATAGTGTCTCTATTATATTATGATAGACCAGCTAGATCTAATGTCTCTATTACATTATGACAGACCAGCTAGATCTAATGTCTCTATTATATTATGACAGACCAGCTAGATCTACAGTATCTATTATATTATGACAGACCAGCTAGATCTAATTTCTCTATTACATTATGACGGACCAGCTAGTTCTAATGTCTCTATTATATTATGACAGACCAGCTAGATCTACAGTATCTATTATATTATGACAGACCAGCTAGATCTAATGTCTCTATTATATTATGACAGACCAGCTAGATCTACTGTCTCTATTATATAATGACAGACCAGCTAGATATACTGTCTCTATTATATTATGACAGACCAGCTAGATCGAATGTCTCTATTATATTATGACAGACCAGCTAGATATACTGTCTCTATTATGACAGACCACCTAGATCTACTGTCTCCATTATATTATGACAGACCAGCTAGATCGAATGTCTCTATTATATTATGACAGACCAGCTAGATCGAATGTCTCTATTATATTATGACAGACCAGCTTGATCTACTGTCTCTATTATATAATGACAGACCAGCTAGATCTACTGCCTCTATTATATTATGACAGACCAGCTAGATCTAATGTCTCTATTATATTATGACAGACCAGCTAGATCTACTGTCTCTATTATATTATGACAGACCAGCTAGATCTAATGTCTCTATTACATTATGACAGACCAGCTAGATCTAATGTCTCTATTATATTATGACAGACCAGCTAGATCTAATGTCTATATTATATTATGACAGACCAGCTAGATCTACTGTCTCTATTATATTATGACAGACCGGCTAGATCTACTGTCTCTATTATATTATGACAAACTAGCTAGATCTACTGTCTCTATTATATTATGACAGTTCAGCTAGATATACTGTCTCTATTATATTATGACAGACCAGCTAGATCTCTGTCTCTATTATATTATGACATACCAGCTAGATCTAATGTCTCTATGATATTATGATAGACCAGCTAGATCTACAGTATCTATTATATTATGACAGGCCAGCTAGATCTACTGTCTCTATTATATTATGACAGACCAGCTAGATCTATTGCCTCTATTACATTATGACAGACCAGCTAGATCTACTGCCTCTATTATATTATGTCTGACCAGCTTGATCTACAGTATCTATTATATTATGACAGACCAGCTATATCTACTGTCTCTATTATATTATGACAGACCAACTAGATAACTGTCTCTATTATATTATGACAGACCAGCTAGATCTAATGTCTCTATTATATTATTACAAACCAGCTAGATCTACTGTCTCTATTATATTATGACAGACAAGCTAGATCTACTGTCTTTGTTTATTATGACAGTTCAGCTAGATATACTGTCTCTATTATATTATGACAGGCCAGCTAGATCTACTGTCTCTATTATATTATAACAGACCAGCTAGATCTAATGTCTCTATTACATTATGACAGACCAGCTAGATCTACTGCCTCTATTTTATTATGACAGACCAGCTAGATCTACTGTCTATATTATATTATGACAGACCAGCTAGATCTAATGTCTCTATTATATTATGACAGACCAGCTAGATCTACAGTATATATTATATTATGACAGACCAGCTAGATCTACTGTCTCTATTATATTATGACAGGCCAGCTAGATCTACAGTATCTATTATACTATGACAGACCAGCTAGATCTAATGTCTCTATTACATTATGACAGACCAGCTAGATCTAATGTCTCTATTATATTATGATAGACCAGCTAGATCTATTGTCGCTATTATATTATGACAAACCAGCTAGATCTACTGTCTCTATTATATTATGACAGACCAGCTAGATCTAATGTCTCTATTATATTATGACAGACCAGCTAGATCTACTGTCTCGATTATGTTATGACAAACCAGCTAGATCTACTGTCTATATTATATTATGACAGACCACCTAGATCTACTGTCTCTATTATATTATGACAGACCAGCTAGATCTACTGTCTCTATTAAATTATGACAGTTCAGCTAGATCTACTGTCTCTATTATATTATGACAGACCAGCTAGATCTACTGCCTCTATTATATTATGACAGACCAGCTAGATATACTGTCTCTATTATGACAGACCACCTAGATCTACTGTCTCTATTATATTATGACAGACCAGCTAGATCTACAGTATCTATTATATTATGACAGACCAGCTAGATCTACTGTCTCTATTATATTATGACAGACCAGCTAGATCTACTGTCTCTATTATATTATGACAGGCCAGCTAGATCTACAGTATCTATTATACTATGACAGACCAGCTAGATCTAATGTCTCTATTACATTATGACAGACCAGCTAGATCTAATGTCTCTATTATATTATGATAGACCAGCTAGATCTATTGTCGCTATTATATTATGACAAACCAGCTAGATCTACTGTCTCTATTATATTATGACAGACCAGCTAGATCTAATGTCTCTATTATATTATGACAGACCAGCTAGATCTACTGTCTCGATTATGTTATGTCAAACCAGCTAGATCTACTGTCTATATTATATTATGACAGACCACCTAGATCTACTGTCTCTATTATATTATGACAGACCACATTCTTGAGCGATACCACATGCTTAACGTCACTTCCTGTTGAATCTGCAGACGTGTTGCTGTGCGTTTTGTTGCTGTGCGTTTTGCTGCCAACTTTACTTTACTTTGCTAGCTGACAACTTTACGTTTTTTGTTTTGTTTTTGTTTTTAATTACCGTTTATATTTTTAGTTTTTCCATCGCAACTTTTTTCCCTCATTCAACTTTTTCACTCCGGACGCTTTATCTGGACATGGTTCGTCAACACCTTCAACAGCCGAAGCTAAGTAGTAACATTAACATGATGTCTTCTAATTGCAGTCGCTGTACTCATAATATACAGGAGAACGATCGCCTTACGGCGAGAATAGCTGTGCTACAAGCCCAGCTTCAGACGCAATCGTTAGGCAAGGGTAATTTCAGTGTAGGAAAGGAAGAAACAGCGTCTGTGCCACCAGTAAGTACAGATAGTAACGTTAGTATAAATCCCCCCGCACAGTCCCCGCAGCCGGACAACTTTCTCATGGCTTCTGGAGGGAAATGCTGTTGGAATGCTCAACCGGTGTCGCTCATTCAGCCGACAGAAACTTTCAACCGGTTTTCCCCATTATGTAGCGAGTCGGAGTCTGAGTCTGAGTCTTCTCTTGTCTCTACTCCTCCCGTTACGGGGTCTGAGACGCCGAAGGCTCCCACCATTAGCTCTGACAAATTGAAAACCCTAGTCATTGGCGACTCCATTACCCGCAGTATTAGACTTAAAACGAATCACCCAGCGATCATACACTGTTTACCAGGGGGCAGGGCTACCGACGTTAAGGCTAATCTAAAGATGGTGCTGGCTAAAGCTAAATCTGGCGAGTGTAGAGAGTATAGAGATATTGTTATCCACGTCGGCACCAACGATGTTAGGATGAAACAGTCAGAGGTCACCAAGTGCAACATAGCTTCAGCGTGTAAATCAGCTAGAAAGATGTGTCGGCATCGAGTAATTGTCTCTGGCCCCCTCCCAGTTAGGGGGAGTGACGAGCTCTACAGCAGAGTCTCAGCACTCAATCGCTGGTTGAAAACTGTTTTCTGCCCCTCCCAAAAGATAGAATTTGTAGATAATTGGCCCTCTTTCTGGGACTCACCCACAAACAGGACCAAGCCTGACCTGCTGAGGAGTGACGGACTCCATCCTAGCTGGAGGGGTGCTCTCATCTTATCTACCAACATAGATAGGGCTCTAACTCCTCTAGCCCCACAATGAAATAGGGTGCAGGCCAGGCAGCAGGCTGTTAGCCAACCTGCCAGCTTAGTGGAGTCTGCCAATAGCACAGTCAGTGTAGTCAGCTCAGCCATACCCATTGAGACTGTGTCTGTGCCTCGACCTAGGTTGGGCAAAACTAAACATGGCGGTGTTCGCCTTAGCAATCTTATTAGGATAAAGACCTCCTCCATTCCTGCCATTATTGAAAGAGATCGTGATACCTCACATCTCAAAATAGGGTTACTTAATGTTAGATCCCTCACTTCAAAGGCAGTCATAGTCAATGAACTAATCACTGATCATAATCTTGATGTGATTGGCCTGACTGAAACATGGCTTAAGCCTGATGAATTTACTGTGTTAAATGAGGCCTCACCTCCTGGTTACACTAGTGACCATATCCCCCGTGCATCCCGCAAAGGCGGAGGTGTTGCTAACATTTACGATAGCAAATTTCAATTTACAAAAAAAAAAATGGCGTTTTCGTCTTTTGAGCTTCTAGTCATGAAATCTATGCAGCCTACTCAATCACTTTTTATAGCTACTGTTTACAGGCTTCCTGGGCCATATACAGCGTTCCTCTCTGAGTTTCCTGAATTCCTATCAGACCTTGTAGTCATAGCAGATCATATTCTAATTTTTGGTGATTTTAATATTCACATGGAGAAGTCCACAGACCCACTCCAAAAGTCTTTCGGAGCCATCATCGACTCAGTGGGTTTTGTCCAACATGTCTCTGGACCTACTCACTGCCACAGTCATACTCTGGACCTAGTTTTGTCCCATGGAATAAATGTTGTAGATCTTAATGTTTTTCCACATAATCCTGGACTATCGGACCACCATTTTATTACGTTTGCAATCGCAACAAATAATCTGCTCAGACCCCAACCAAGGAGCATCAAAAGTCGTGCTATAAATTCTCAGACAACACAAAAATTCCTTGATGCCCTTCCAGACTCCTTCTGCCTACCCAAGGACGTCAGAGGACAAAAATCAGTTAACCACTTAACTGAGGAACTCAATTTAACCTTGCGCAATACCCTAGATGCAGTTGCACCCCTAAAAACGAAAAACATTTGTCATAAGAAACTAGCTCCCTGGTATACAGAAAATACCCGAGCTTTGAAGCAAGCTTCCAGGAAATTGGAACGGAAATGGCGCCACACCAAACTGGAAGTCTTCCGACTAGCTTGGAAAGACAGTACCGCGCAGTATCGAAGAGCCCTCACTGCTGCTCGATCATCCTACTTTTCCAACTTAATCTCTAACGAGCCTCAACCCCGGATCCGGGATCACCCCCCACCCCCCCCACACTGATTAGCATCGCTAGCATAGCGTCACAATTAAATAGTAGCATCTAAATATCATTAAATCACAAGTCCAAGCCACCTAATGAAAGATACAGATCTTGTGAATAAAGCCACCATTTCAGATTTTTAAAATGTTTTACAGGGAAGACACAATATGTAAATCTATTAGCTAACCACGTTAGCAAAGGACACGATTTTTTTACTCCCAACAGCTTTTTCCTGCGTCAGTAGCTATCACTAATTCGACTAGATAAAAATATATATAGCCACTAACCAAGAAACAACTTCATAATATGACAGTCTGATAACATATTTATGGTATAGCATAGTTTTTTTTGGGGAAAAATGTGCATTTTTCAGGTATAAATCACAGTTCTACATTGCAGCTGCAATCTGAAATAGTGCTGACCCAGCCAGAACAATTACAGAGACCAACGTCATATAACGAATTACTCATCTTAAAACATTTCAGAAAAATACACAGCGTACAGATATTGAAAGCCCAACATCTGGTGAATCCAAACAATATTTCAGATTTATTAAATGTTTTATAACGAAAACAAAATGTAGCGCTAAATTAGCATAGCTATACAAGGCAGATTCGGCTAGGCGCCCACGGTCAGTTCACATGCACAACAGATATGATATAACATCGTAAATTGGGTCTTACTATGGCTGATCTTTCATCAGAATGTTGATCAAAGTGTCCTTTGTCAAGATGAGTCGTTGGTTCCGTTCAGAAATCTTCCTTTCCCACTCCATTTAGCACAGGTACCGGTCGAGTGGCACAGATCTCTCAAATGTAAATAAATTGTGACAACGGAACACCGCAAAACTCCCAAAAAAATTCAAATAATCTGATTAAACTATATTGAAAAAACATACATTACGATGATATGGTCACATGTATCAAACAAAATTCGACACGGAGATAGTTTTCATCCATAACGCCAGCAAAACAGTACACAATCGCAGCTCCAACTCGTGCGAATCAGCAAACCGGAAGTTGTCGGTCACGCCAAAGAAATAGGTCTTATTTCACGTCAGTACCAGATAAACAAAGAATTTCTCCTCTGACGTCTTCTTGACACCCAGAGGAAGGCGAATGAGGTGTGTTTCGGGTCATAGGGGGCACGACCATATATAGGCAGAGCTTTGAAGCCAGCATAACACATCTTGATTTTATGTTCTTGGTCATGGAAAGTGCTGTGAAATGACTTCTGTATCACTCAGAGACAAAATTGAAACGGTTTTAGAAACTAGAGATTGTTTTCTTTCCAATGGTATTATTTATATGCATGTAGTAAGAGCAATAATTGAATAAGAGGCAGTTTAATCTGTTGAGCAAATTATGCTAATGGGAAAATAGCACCCCCTGTATTCTCAAGAAGTTAATCGAGGAAAATAAGAACAATCCAAAATTTCTTTTTGATACTGTTGCAAAGCTAACTAAAAAGCAGCATTCCCCAAGAGAGGATGGCTTTCACTTCAGCAGTAATAAATTCATGAACTTCTTTGAGGAAAAGATCATGACCATTAGAAAGCAAATTACGGACTCCTCTTTGAATCTGCGTATTCCTCCAGGGCTTAGCTGTCCTGGATCTGCACAGCTCTGCGAGGGCCTGGGATCGGGAGAGACACTTAAGTGTTTTAGTACTATATCTCTTGACACAATGATGAAAATAATCATGGCCTCTAAACCTTCAAGCTGCATACTGGATCCTATTCCTACTAAACTGCTGAAGGAGCTGCTTCCTGTGCTTGGCCCTCCTATGTTGAACATAATAAACAGCTCTCTATCCACCGGATGTGTACCAAACTCACTAAAAGTGGCAGTGATAAAGCCTCTCTTGAAAAAGCCAAACCTTGACCCGGAAAATATAAAAAACTATCGGCCTATATCGAATCTTCCATTCCTCTCAAAAATTTTAGAAAAAGCTGTTGCGCAGCAACTCACTGCCTTTCTGAAGACAAACAATGTATACGAAATGCTTCAGTCTGGGTTTAGACCCCATCATAGCACTGAGACTGCACTTGTGAAGGTGGTAAATGACCTTTTAATGGCGTCAGACCGAGGCTCTGCATCTGTCCTCGTGCTACTAGACCTTAGTGCTGCCTTTGACACCATCGATCACCACATTCTTTTGGAGAGACTGGAAACCCAAATTGATCTACACGGACAAGTTCTGGCCTGGTTTAGATCTTACCTGTCGGAAAGATATCAGTTTGTCTCTGTGAATGGTCTGTCCTCTGACAAATCAACTGTACATTTCGGTGTTCCTCAAGGTTCCGTTTTAGGACCACTATTGTTTTCACTATATATTTTACCTCTTGGGGATGTTATTCGAAAACATAATGTTAACTTTCACTGCTATGCGGATGACACACAGCTGTACATTTCAATGAAACATGGTGAAGCCCCAAAATTGCCCTCGCTAGAAGCCTGTGTTTCAGACATAAGGAAGTGGATGGCTGAAAACTTTCTACTTTTAAACTCGGACAAAACAGAGATGCTTGTTCTAGGTCCCAAGAAACAAAGAGATCTTCTGTTAAATCTGACAATTCATCTTGATGGTTGTAAAGTCGTCTCAAATAAAACTGTGAAGGACCTCGGCGTTACTCTTGACCCTGATCTCTCTTTTGACGAACATATCAAGACTGTTTCAAGGACAGCTTTTTTCCATCTACGTAACATTGCAAAAATCAGAAATTTTCTGTCCAAAAATGATGCAGAAAAATTAATCCATGCATTTGTTACTTCTAGGTTAGACTACTGCAATGCTCTACTTTCCGGCTACCCGGATAAAGCACTAAATAAACTTCAGTTAGTGCTAAATACGGCTGCTAGAATCCTGACTAGAACCAAGAAATTTGATCATATTACTCCAGTGCTAGCTTCCCTACACTGGCTTCCTGTTAAGGCAAGGGCTGATTTCAAGGTTTTACTGTTAACCTATAAAGCGTTACATGGGCTTGCTCCTACCTATCTTTCCGAGTTGGTCCTGCCGTACATACCAATACGTACGCTACGGTCACAAGACGCAGGCCTCCTAATTGTCCCTAGAATTTCTAAGCAAACAGCGGGAGGCAGGGCTTTCTCCTATAGATCTCCATTTTTATGGAACAGTCTGCCTACCCATGTGAGAGACGCAGACTCGGTCTCAACCTTTAAGTCTTTACTGAAGACTTATCTCTTCAGTAGGTCATATGATTGAGTGTAGTCTGGCCCAGGAGTGTGAAGGTGAACGGAAAGGCTCTGGAGCAACGAACCGCCCTTGCTGTCTCTGCCAGGCCGGTTCCCCTCTCTCCACTGGGATTCTCTGCCTCTAACCCTGTTACAGGGGCTGAGTCACTGGCTTGCTGGTGCTCTTTCATGCCGTCCCTAGGACGGGTGCGTCACTTGAGTGGGTTGAGTTACTGACGTGATCTTCCTGTCTGGGTTGGCGCCCCCCCTTGGTTTGTGCTGTGGTGGAGACCTTTGTGGGCTATACTCGGCCTTGTCTCAGGATTGTAAGTTGGTGGTTGAGGATATCCCTCTAGTGGTGCGGGGGCTGTGCTTTGGCAAAGTGGGTGGGGTTATATCCTTCCTGTTTGGCCCTGTCCGGGGGTTTCTTCGGATGGGGCCACAGTGTCTCCTGACCGCTCCTGTCTCAGCCTCCAGTATTTATGCTGCAGTAGTTTATGTGTCGGGGGGCTAGGGTCAGTTGGTTATACCTGGAGTACTTCTCCTGTCTTATCCAGTGTCCTGTGTGAATTTAAGTATGCTCTCTCTAATTCTCTCGTTCTCTCTTTCTCTCTGAGAACCTGAGCCCTAGGACCATACGTCAGGACTACCGGGCATGCTGACACCTTGCTGTCCCCAGTCCGCCTGGCCTTGCTGCTATTCCAGTTTCAACTGTTCTGCCTGCGGTTACGAAACCCCTACCTGTCCCAGACCTGCTGTTTTCAACTCTTAATGATCAGGCTATGAAAAGCCAACTGAGATTTATTCCTGATTATTATTTGACCATGCTTGTCATTTATGAACATTTTGAAAATCTTGGCTCTCTCTAATTTTCTCCTTCTCTCTTTCTTTCTCTCGGAGGACCTGAGCCCTAGGACCATACGTCGGGACTACCGGCCGTGGTGACTCCTTGCTGTCCCCAGTCCGCCTGGCCTTGCTGCTATTCCAGTTTCAACTGTTCTGCCTGCGGTTATGGAACCCCTACCTGTCCCAGACCTGCTGTTTTCAACTCTTAATGATCGGCTATGAAAAGCCAACTGAGATTTATTCCTGATTATTATTTGACCATGCTTGTCATTTATGAACATTTTGAAAATCTTGGCTCTCTCTAATTTTCTCCTTCTCTCTTTCTTTCTCTCGGAGGACCTGGGCCCTAGGACCATGCGTCGGGACTGCCGCCCGTGGTGACTCCTTGCTGTCCCCAGTCCGCCTGGCCTTGCTGCTATTCCAGTTTCAGCTGTTCTGCCTGCGGTTATGGAACCGCCACCTGTCCCAGACCTGTTGTTTTTCAACTCTTAATGATCAGCTATGAAAAGCCAACTGAAAATTATTCATGATTATTATTTGACCATGCTTGTCACTTATGAACATTTTTGAACATCTTGGCATAGTTCTGTTATAATCTCCACCCGGCACAGCCAGAAGAGGACTGGCCACCCCTCATAGCCTGGTTCCTCTCTAGGTTTCTTCCTAGGTTTTGGCCTTTCTAGGGAGTTTTTCCTAGCCACCGTGCTTCTACACCTGCATTACTAGCTGTTTGGGGTTTTAGGCTGGGTTTCTGTACAGCACTTCGAGATATTAGCTGATGTACGAAGGGCTATATAAAATAAAATTGATTGATTGATTGATTATATTATGACAGACCAGCTAGATCTACTGTCTCTATTATATTATGACAGATCAGCTAGATCTACTGTCTCTATTATATTATGACAGACCAGCTAGATCTACTGCCTCTATTATATTATGACAGACCAGCTAGATATACTGTCTCTATTATGACAGACCAGCTAGATCTACTGTCTCTATTATATTATGACAGACCAGCTAGATCTACAGTATCTATTATATTATGACAGACCAGCTAGATCTACTGTCTCTATTATATTATGACAGACCAGCTAGATCTACTGTCTCTATTAATATTATGACAGACCAGCTAGATCTAATGTCTCTATTACATTATGACAGACCAGCTAGATCTAATGTCTCTATTATATTATGACAGACCAGCTAGATCTAATGTCTCTATTATATTATGACAGACCAGCTAGATCTACTGTCTCTATTATATTATGACAGACCAGCTAGATCTACTGTCTCTATTATATTATGACAGACCAGCTAGATCTACAGTATCTATTATATTATGACAGACCATCTAGATCTACTGTCTCTATTATATTATGACAGACCAGCTAGATCTACTGTCTCTATTATATTATGACAGACCAGCTAGATCTATAGTATCTATTATATTATGACAGACCAGCTAGATCTACTGTCTCTATTACATTATGACAGACCAGCTAGATCTACTGTCTCTATTATATTATGACAGACCAGCTAGATCTACAGTATCTATTATATTATGACAGACCATCTAGATCTACTGTCTCTATTATATTATGACAGACCAGCTAGATCTACTGTCTCTATTATATTATGACAGACCAGCTAGATCTACTGTCTCTATTATATTATGACAGACCAGCTAGATCTACTGTCTCTATTATATTTTGACAGACCAGCTAGATCTACTGTCTCTATTATATTATGACAGACCAGCTAGATCTACTGCCTCTATTATATTATGACAGACCAGCTAGATATACTGTCTCTATTATATTATGACAGACCAGCTAGATATACTGTCTCTATTATATTATGATAGACCAGCTAGATCTAATTTCTCTATTATATTATGACAGACCAGCTAGATCTACAATATCTATTATATTATGACAGGCCAGCTAGATCTACTGTCTCTATTATATTATGACAGGCCAGCTAGATCTACTGTCTCTATTATATTATGACAGACCAGCTAGATCTAATTTCTCTATTACATTATGACAGACCAATTAGATCAAATGTCTCTATTATATTTTGACAGACCAGCTAGATCTACAGTATCTATTATATTATGACAGACCAGCTAGATCTACTGTCTCTATTATATTATGACAGACCAGCTAGATCTACTGTCTCTATTATATTATGACAGACCAGCTTGATCTACTGTCTCTATTATATTATGACAGACCAGCTAGATCTACTGTCTCTATTATATTTTGACAGTTCAGCTAGATCTACTGTCTCTATTATATTATGACAGACCAGCTAGATCTACTGCCTCTATTATATTATGACAGACCAGCTAGATATACTGTCTCTATTATGACAGACCACCTAGATCTACTGCCTCTATTATATTATGACAGACCAGCTAGATCTACTGTCTATATTACATTATGACAGACCAGCTAGATCTAATGTCTCTATTATATTATGACAGACCAGCTAGATCTATTGTCGCTATTATATTATGACAGACCAGCTAGATCTACTGTCTCTATTATATTATGACAGACCAGCTAGATCTAATGTCTATATTATATTATGACAGACCAGCTAGATCTACTGTCTCGATTATATTATGACAGACCAGCTAGATCTACTGTCTCTATTATATTATGACATACCAGCTAGATCTACTGTCTCTATTAAATTATGACAGTTCAGCTAGATCTACTGTCTCTATTATATTATGACAGACAAGCTAGATCTACTGCCTCTATTATATTATGACAGACCAGCTAGATATACTGTCTCTATTATGACAGACCACCTAGATCTACTGTCTCTATTATATTATGACAGACCAGCTAGATCTACAGTACCTATTATATTATGACAGACCAGCTAGATCTACTGTCTCTATTATATTATGACAGACCAGCTAGATCTACTGTCTCTATTATATTATGACAGACCAGCTAGATCAAATGTCTCTATTACATTATGACAGACCAGCTAGATCTAATGTCTCTATTATATTATGACAGACCAGCTAGATCTACTGTCTCTATTATATTATGACAGACCAGCTAGATCTACTGTCTCTATTATATTATGACAGACCAGCTAGATCTACTGTCTCTATTATATTATGACAGACCAGCTAGATCTACTGTCTCTATTATATTATGACAGACCAGCTAGATCTACTGTCTCTATTATATTATGACAGACCAGCTAGATCTACTGTCTCTATTATATTATGACAGACCAGCTAGATCTACTGTCTCTATTATATTATGACAGACCAGCTAGATCTACTGTCTCTATTATATTATGACAGACCAGCTAGATCTACTGTCTCTATTATATTATGACAGACCAGCTAGATCTACTGTCTCTATTATATTATGACAGACCAGCTAGATCTACATGTCTCTATTATATTATGACAGACCAGCTAGATCTACTGTCTCTATTATATTATGACAGACCAGCTAGATCTACTGTCTCTATTATATTATGACAGACCAGCTAGATCTACTGTCTCTATTATATTATGACAGACCAGCTAGATCTACTGTCTCTATTATATTATGACAGACCAGCTAGATCTACTGTCTCTATTATATTATGACAGACCAGCTAGATCTACTGTCTCTATTATATTATGACAGACCAGCTAGATCTACTGTCTCTATTATATTATGACAGACCAGCTAGATCTACTGTCTCTATTATATTATGACAGACCAGCTAGATCTACTGTCTCTATTATATTATGACAGACCAGCTAGATCTACTGTCTCTATTATATTATGACAGACCAGCTAGATCTACTGTCTCTATTATATTATGACAGACCAGCTAGATCTACTGTCTCTATTATATTATGACAGACCAGCTAGATCTACTGTCTCTATTATATTATGACAGACCAGCTAGATCTACTGTCTCTATTATATTATGACAGACCAGCTAGATCTACTGTCTCTATTATATTATGACAGACCAGCTAGATCTACTGTCTCTATTATATTATGACAGACCAGCTAGATCTACTGTCTCTATTATATTATGACAGACCAGCTAGATCTACTGTCTCTATTATATTATGACAGACCAGCTAGATCTACTGTCTCTATTATATATTGACAGACCAGCTAGATCTACTGTCTCTATTATATTTTGACAGTTCAGCTAGATCTACTGTCTCTATTATATTATGACAGACCAGCTAGATCTACTGCCTCTATTATATTATGACAGACCAGCTAGATATACTGTCTCTATTATGACAGACCACCTAGATCTACTGTCTCTATTATATTATGACAGACCAGCTAGATCTACAGTATCTATTATTTTATGACAGACCAGCTAGATCTACTGTCTCTATTATATTATGACAGACCAGCTAGATCTACTGTCTCTATTATATTATGACAGACCAGCTAGATCAAATGTCTCTATTACATTATGACAGACCAGCTAGATCTAATGTCTCTATTATATTATGACAGACCAGCTAGATCTACTGTCTCTATTATATTATGACAGACCAGCTAGATCTACTGTCTCTATTATATTATGACAGACCAGCTAGATCTACTGTCTCTATTATATTATGACAGACCAGCTAGATCTACTGTCTCTATTATATTATGACAGACCAGCTAGATCTACTGTCTCTATTATATTATGACATACCAGCTAGATCTACTGTCTCTATTATATTATGACATACCAGCTAGATCTACTGTCTCTATTATATTATGACAGACCAGCTAGATCTACTGTCTCTATTATATTATGACAGACCAGCTAGATCTACTGCCTCTATTATATTATGACAGAGCAGCTAGATATACTGTCTCTATTATGACAGACCACCTAGATCTACTGTCTCTATTATATTATGACAGACCAGCTAGATCTACAGTATCTATTATATTATGACAGACCAGCTAGATCTACTGTCTCTATTATATTATGACAGACCAGCTAGATCTACTGTCTCTATTATATTATGACAGACCAGCTAGATCAAATGTCTCTATTACTTTATGACAGACCAGCTAGATCTAATGTCTCTATTATATTATGACAGACCAGCTAGATCTAATGTCTCTATTTGTATTATGACAGACCAGCTAGATCTAATGTCTCTATTATATTATGACAGACCAGCTAGATCTACTGTCTCTATTATATTATGACAGACCAGCTAGATCTACTGTCTCATATTATGACAGACCAGCTAGATCTACTGTCTCTATTATATTATGACAGACCATCTAGATCTACTGTCTCTATTATATTATGACAGACCAGCTAGATCTACTGTCTCTATTATATTATGACAGACCAGCTAGATCTACTGTCTCTATTATATTATGACAGACCAGCTAGATCTACTGTCTCTATTATATTTTGACAGACCAGCTAGATCTACTGTCTCTATTATATTATGACAGACCAGCTAGATCTACTGCCTCTATTATATTATGACAGACCAGCTAGATATACTGTCTCTATTATATTATGACAGACCAGCTAGATATACTGTCTCTATTATATTATGATAGACCAGCTAGATCTAATTTCTCTATTATATTATGACAGACCAGCTAGATCTACAGTATCTATTATATTATGACAGGCCAGCTAGATCTACTGTCTCTATTATATTATGACAGGCCAGCTAGATCTACTGTCTCTATTATATTATGACAGACCAGCTAGATCTAATTTCTCTATTACATTATGACAGACCAATTAGATCAAATGACTCTATTATATTTTGACAGACCAGCTAGATCTACAGTATCTATTATATTATGACAGACCAGCTAGATCTACTGTCTCTATTATATTATGACAGACCAGCTAGATCTACTGTCTCTATTATATTATGACAGACCAGCTAGATCTACTGTCTCTATTATATTATGACAAACCAGCTAGATATACTGTCTCTATTATATTATGACAGACCAGCTAGATCTACTGTCTCTATTATATTATGACAGACCAGCTAGATCTACTGTCCCTATTATATTATGACAGACCAGCTAGATCTAATGTCTCTATTATATTATGACAGACCAGCTAGATATAGTGTCTCTATTATATTATGATAGACCAGCTACTGTCTTATTATATTATGACAGACCAGCTAGATCTAATGTCTCTATTACATTATGACAGACCAGCTAGATCTACTGTCTCTATTATATTATGACAGACCACCTAGATCTACTGTCTCTATTATATTATGACAGACCAGCTAGATCTACTGTCTCTATTATATTATGACAAACCAGCTAGATATACTGTCTCTATTATATTATGACAGACCAGCTAGATCTACTGTCTCTATTATAGTATGACAGACCAGCTAGATCTACTGTCCCTATTATATTATGACAGACCAGCTAGATCTAATGTCTCTATTATATTATGACAGACCAGCTAGATATAGTGTCTCTATTATATTATGATAGACCAGCTAGATCTAATGTCTCTATTACATTTTGACAGACCAGCTAGATCTACTGTCTCTATTATATTATGACAGACCACCTAGATCTACTGTCTCTATTATATTATGACAGACCAGCTAGATCTACTGTCTCTATTATATTATGACAGTTCAGCTAGATCAACTGTCTCTCTTATATTATGACAGACCAGCTAGATCTACTGTCTCTGTTTATTATGACAGACCAGCTAGATATACTGTCTCTATTATGACAGACCACCTAGATCTACTGTCTCCATTATATTATGACAGACCAGCTAGATCGAATGTCTCTATTATATTATGACAGACCAGCTAGATCGAATGTCTCTATTATATTATGACAGACCAGCTAGATCTCTGTCTCTATTATATCATGACAGACCAGCTAGATCTCTGTCTCTATTATATCATGACAGACCAGCTAGATCTACTGTCTCTATTATATTATGACAGACCAGCTAGATCTACTGTCTATATTACATTATGACAGACCAGCTAGATCTAATGTCTCTATTATATTATGACAGACCAGCTAGATATACTGTCTCTATTATATTATGACAGACCAGCTAGATCGAATGTCTCTATTATATTATGACAGACCAGCTAGATATACTGTCTCTATTATATTATGACAGACCAGCTAGATCTACAGTATCTATTATATTATGACAGGCCAGCTAGATATACTGTCTCTATTATATTATGACAAACCAGCTGGATCTAATGTCTCTATTACATTATGACAGGCCAGCTAGTTCTACTGTCTATTATATTATGACAGACCAGCTAGATCTAATGTCTCTATTACATTATGATAGACCAGCTAGATCTACAGTATCTATTATATTATGACAGACAAGCTAGATCTAATGTCTCTATTATATTATGACAGACCAGCTAGATCTACTGTCTCGATTATGTTATGACAGACCAGCTAGATCTACTGTCTTTATTATATTATGACAGACCAGCTAAATCTACTGTCCCTATTATATTATGACAGACCAGCTAGATCTAATGTCTCTATTATATTATGACAGACCAGCTAGATATAGTGTCTCTATTATATTATGATAGACCAGCTAGATCTAATGTCTCTATTACATTATGACAGACCAGCTAGATCTAA
Source organism: Salvelinus namaycush (assembly GCF_016432855.1). NCBI lineage: Eukaryota > Metazoa > Chordata > Actinopteri > Salmoniformes > Salmonidae > Salvelinus > Salvelinus namaycush. The sequence goes on along the minus strand of NW_024058506.1, from coordinate 10,734 downwards.
TGTCTCTATTATATTATGACAGACCAGCTAGATCTACTGTCTCTATTATATAATGACAGACCAGCTAGATATACTGTCTCTATTATATTATGACAGACCAGCTAGATCGAATGTCTCTATTATATTATGACAGACCAGCTAGATATACTGTCTCTATTATGACAGACCACCTAGATCTACTGTCTCCATTATATTATGACAGACCAGCTAGATCGAATGTCTCTATTATATTATGACAGACCAGCTAGATCGAATGTCTCTATTATATTATGACAGACCAGCTAGATCGAATGTCTCTATTATATCATGACAGACCAGCTAGATCTACTGTCTCTATTATATTATGACAGACCAGCTAGATCTACTGTCTATATTACATTATGACAGACCAGCTAGATCTAATGTCTCTATTATATTATGACAGACCAGCTAGATATACTGTCTCTATTATATTATGACAGACCAGCTAGATCGAATGTCCCTATTATATTATGACAGACCAGCTAGATATACTGTCTCTATTATATTATGACAGACCAGCTAGATCTACAGTATCTATTATATTATGACAGGGCAGCTAGATATACTGTCTCTATTATATTATGACAAACCAGCTGGATCTAATGTCTCTATTACATTATGACAGGCCAGCTAGTTCTACTGTCTATTATATTATGACAGACCAGCTAGATCTAATGTCTCTATTACATTATGACAGACCAGGTAGATCTAATGTCTCTATTATATTATGATAGACCAGCTAGATCTACAGTATCTATTATATTATGACAGACAAGCTAGATCTAATGTCTCTATTATATTATGACAGACCAGCTAGATCTACTGTCTCGATTATGTTATGACAAACCAGCTAGATATACTGTCTCTATTATATTATGACAGACCAGCTAGATCTACTGTCTCTATTATATTATGACAGACCAGCTAGATCTACTGTCCCTATTATATTATGACAGACCAGCTAGATCTAATGTCTCTATTATATTATGACAGACCAGCTAGATATAGTGTTTCTATTATATTATGATAGACCAGCTAGATCTAATGTCTCTATTACATTATGACAGACCAGCTAGATCTAATGTCTCTATTATATTATGACAGATCAGCTAGATCTAATGTCTCTATTATATTATGACAGACCAGCTTGATCTACTGTCTCTATTATATAATGACAGACCAGCTAGATCTACTGCCTCTATTATATTATGACAGACCAGCTAGATCTAATGTCTCTATTATATTATGACAGACCAGCTAGATCTACTGTCTCTATTATATTATGACAGACCAGCTAGATCTAATGTCTCTATTACATTATGACAGACCAGCTAGATCTAATGTCTCTATTATATTATGACAGACCAGCTAGATCTAATGTCTATATTATATTATGACAGACCAGCTAGATCTACTGTCTCTATTATATTATGACAGACCGGCTAGATCTACTGTCTCTATTATATTATGACAAACTAGCTAGATCTACTGTCTCTATTATATTATGACAGTTCAGCTAGATATACTGTCTCTATTATATTATGACAGACCAGCTAGATCTCTGTCTCTATTATATTATGACATACCAGCTAGATCTAATGTCTCTATGATATTATGATAGACCAGCTAGATCTACAGTATCTATTATATTATGACAGGCCAGCTAGATCTACTGTCTCTATTATATTATGACAGACCAGCTAGATCTATTGCCTCTATTACATTATGACAGACCAGCTAGATCTACTGCCTCTATTATATTATGTCTGACCAGCTTGATCTACAGTATCTATTATATTATGACAGACCAGCTATATCTACTGTCTCTATTATATTATGACAGACCAACTAGATAACTGTCTCTATTATATTATGACAGACCAGCTAGATCTAATGTCTCTATTATATTATTACAAACCAGCTAGATCTACTGTCTCTATTATATTATGACAGACAAGCTAGATCTACTGTCTTTGTTTATTATGACAGTTCAGCTAGATATACTGTCTCTATTATATTATGACAGGCCAGCTAGATCTACTGTCTCTATTATATTATAACAGACCAGCTAGATCTAATGTCTCTATTACATTATGACAGACCAGCTAGATCTACTGCCTCTATTTTATTATGACAGACCAGCTAGATCTACTGTCTATATTATATTATGACAGACCAGCTAGATCTAATGTCTCTATTATATTATGACAGACCAGCTAGATCTACAGTATATATTATATTATGACAGACCAGCTAGATCTACTGTCTCTATTATATTATGACAGGCCAGCTAGATCTACAGTATCTATTATACTATGACAGACCAGCTAGATCTAATGTCTCTATTACATTATGACAGACCAGCTAGATCTAATGTCTCTATTATATTATGATAGACCAGCTAGATCTATTGTCGCTATTATATTATGACAAACCAGCTAGATCTACTGTCTCTATTATATTATGACAGACCAGCTAGATCTAATGTCTCTATTATATTATGACAGACCAGCTAGATCTACTGTCTCGATTATGTTATGACAAACCAGCTAGATCTACTGTCTATATTATATTATGACAGACCACCTAGATCTACTGTCTCTATTATATTATGACAGACCAGCTAGATCTACTGTCTCTATTAAATTATGACAGTTCAGCTAGATCTACTGTCTCTATTATATTATGACAGACCAGCTAGATCTACTGCCTCTATTATATTATGACAGACCAGCTAGATATACTGTCTCTATTATGACAGACCACCTAGATCTACTGTCTCTATTATATTATGACAGACCAGCTAGATCTACAGTATCTATTATATTATGACAGACCAGCTAGATCTACAGTATCTATTATATTATGACAGACCAGCTAGATCTACTGTCTCTATTATATTATGACAGACCAGCTAGATCTACTGTCTCTATTATGACAGACCACCTAGATCTACTGTCTCTATTATATTATGACAGACCAGCTAGATCTACAGTATCTATTATATTATGACAGACCAGCTAGATCTACTGTCTCTATTATATTATGACAGACCAGCTAGATCTACTGTCTCTATTATATTATGACAGGCCAGCTAGATCTACAGTATCTATTATACTATGACAGACCAGCTAGATCTAATGTCTCTATTACATTATGACAGACCAGCTAGATCTAATGTCTCTATTATATTATGATAGACCAGCTAGATCTATTGTCGCTATTATATTATGACAAACCAGCTAGATCTACTGTCTCTATTATATTATGACAGACCAGCTAGATCTAATGTCTCTATTATATTATGACAGACCAGCTAGATCTACTGTCTCGATTATGTTATGTCAAACCAGCTAGATCTACTGTCTATATTATATTATGACAGACCACCTAGATCTACTGTCTCTATTATATTATGACAGACCAGCTAGATCTACTGTCTCTATTAAATTATGACAGTTCAGCTAGATCTACTGTCTCTATTATATTATGACAGACCAGCTAGATCTACTGCCTCTATTATATTATGACAGACCAGCTAGATATACTGTCTCTATTATGACAGACCACCTAGATCTACTGTCTCTATTATATTATGACAGACCAGCTAGATCTACTGTCTCTATTATATTATGACAGACCAGCTAGATCTACTGTCTCTATTATATTATGACAGTTCAGCTAGATCAACTGTCTCTATTATATTATGACAGACCAGCTAGATCTACTGTCTCTGTTTATTATGACAGACCAGCTAGATATACTGTCTCTATTATGACAGACCACCTAGATCTACTGTCTCCATTATATTATGACAGACCAGCTAGATCGAATGTCTCTATTATATTATGACAGACCAGCTAGATCGAATGTCTCTATTATATTATGACAGACCAGCTAGATCTCTGTCTCTATTATATCATGACAGACCAGCTAGATCTCTGTCTCTATTATATCATGACAGACCAGCTAGATCTACTGTCTCTATTATATTATGACAGACCAGCTAGATCTACTGTCTATATTACATTATGACAGACCAGCTAGATCTAATGTCTCTATTATATTATGACAGACCAGCTAGATATACTGTCTCTATTATATTATGACAGACCAGCTAGATCGAATGTCTCTATTATATTATGACAGACCAGCTAGATATACTGTCTCTATTATATTATGACAGACCAGCTAGATCTACAGTATCTATTATATTATGACAGGCCAGCTAGATATACTGTCTCTATTATATTATGACAAACCAGCTGGATCTAATGTCTCTATTACATTATGACAGGCCAGCTAGTTCTACTGTCTATTATATTATGACAGACCAGCTAGATCTAATGTCTCTATTACATTATGATAGACCAGCTAGATCTACAGTATCTATTATATTATGACAGACAAGCTAGATCTAATGTCTCTATTATATTATGACAGACCAGCTAGATCTACTGTCTCGATTATGTTATGACAGACCAGCTAGATCTACTGTCTTTATTATATTATGACAGACCAGCTAAATCTACTGTCCCTATTATATTATGACAGACCAGCTAGATCTAATGTCTCTATTATATTATGACAGACCAGCTAGATATAGTGTCTCTATTATATTATGATAGACCAGCTAGATCTAATGTCTCTATTACATTATGACAGACCAGCTAGATCTAATGTCTCTATTATATTATGACAGACCAGCTAGATCTACTGTCTCTATTATATTATGACAGACCAGCTAGATCTAATTTCTCTATTACATTATGACAGACCAGCTAGTTCTAATGTCTCTATTATATTATGACAGACCAGCTAGATTTACAGTATCTATTATATTATGACAGACCAGCTAGATCTAATGTCTCTATTATATTATGACAGACCAGCTAGATCTACTGTCTCTATTATATAATGACAGACCAGCTAGATATACTGTCTCTATTATATTATGACAGACCAGCTAGATCTACTGTCTCTATTATATTATGACAGACCAGCTAGATATACTGTCTCTATTATGACAGACCACCTAGATCTACTGTCTCCATTATATTATGACAGACCAGCTAGATCGAATGTCTCTATTATATTATGACAGACCAGCTAGATCGAATGTCTCTATTATATTATGACAGACCAGCTAGATCGAATGTCTCTATTATATCATGACAGACCAGCTAGATCTACTGTCTCTATTATATTATGACAGACCAGCTAGATCTACTGTCTATATTACATTATGACAGACCAGCTAGATCTAATGTCTCTATTATATTATGACAGACCAGCTAGATATACTGTCTCTATTATATTATGACAGACCAGCTAGATCGAATGTCTCTATTATATTATGACAGACCAGCTAGATATACTGTCTCTATTATATTATGACAGACCAGCTAGATCTACAGTATCTATTATATTATGACAGGGCAGCTAGATATACTGTCTCTATTATATTATGACAAACCAGCTGGATCTAATGTCTCTATTACATTATGACAGGCCAGCTAGTTCTACTGTCTATTATATTATGACAGACCAGCTAGATCTAATGTCTCTATTACATTATGACAGACCAGGTAGATCTAATGTCTCTATTATATTATGATAGACCAGCTAGATCTACAGTATCTATTATATTATGACAGACAAGCTAGATCTAATGTCTCTATTATATTATGACAGACCAGCTAGATCTACTGTCTCGATTATGTTATGACAAACCAGCTAGATATACTGTCTCTATTATATTATGACAGACCAGCTAGATCTACTGTCTCTATTATATTATGACAGACCAGCTAGATCTACTGTCCCTATTATATTATGACAGACCAGCTAGATCTAATGTCTCTATTATATTATGACAGACCAGCTAGATATAGTGTTTCTATTATATTATGATAGACCAGCTAGATCTAATGTCTCTATTACATTATGACAGACCAGCTAGATCTAATGTCTCTATTATATTATGACAGATCAGCTAGATCTAATGTCTCTATTATATTATGACAGACCAGCTTGATCTACTGTCTCTATTATATAATGACAGACCAGCTAGATCTACTGCCTCTATTATATTATGACAGACCAGCTAGATCTAATGTCTCTATTATATTATGACAGACCAGCTAGATCTACTGTCTCTATTATATTATGACAGACCAGCTAGATCTAATGTCTCTATTACATTATGACAGACCAGCTAGATCTAATGTCTCTATTATATTATGACAGACCAGCTAGATCTAATGTCTATATTATATTATGACAGACCAGCTAGATCTACTGTCTCTATTATATTATGACAGACCGGCTAGATCTACTGTCTCTATTATATTATGACAAACTAGCTAGATCTACTGTCTCTATTATATTATGACAGTTCAGCTAGATATACTGTCTCTATTATATTATGACAGACCAGCTAGATCTCTGTCTCTATTATATTATGACATACCAGCTAGATCTAATGTCTCTATGATATTATGATAGACCAGCTAGATCTACAGTATCTATTATATTATGACAGGCCAGCTAGATCTACTGTCTCTATTATATTATGACAGACCAGCTAGATCTATTGCCTCTATTACATTATGACAGACCAGCTAGATCTACTGCCTCTATTATATTATGTCTGACCAGCTTGATCTACAGTATCTATTATATTATGACAGACCAGCTATATCTACTGTCTCTATTATATTATGACAGACCAACTAGATAACTGTCTCTATTATATTATGACAGACCAGCTAGATCTAATGTCTCTATTATATTATTACAAACCAGCTAGATCTACTGTCTCTATTATATTATGACAGACAAGCTAGATCTACTGTCTTTGTTTATTATGACAGTTCAGCTAGATATACTGTCTCTATTATATTATGACAGGCCAGCTAGATCTACTGTCTCTATTATATTATAACAGACCAGCTAGATCTAATGTCTCTATTACATTATGACAGACCAGCTAGATCTACTGCCTCTATTTTATTATGACAGACCAGCTAGATCTACTGTCTATATTATATTATGACAGACCAGCTAGATCTAATGTCTCTATTATATTATGACAGACCAGCTAGATCTACAGTATATATTATATTATGACAGACCAGCTAGATCTACTGTCTCTATTATATTATGACAGGCCAGCTAGATCTACAGTATCTATTATACTATGACAGACCAGCTAGATCTAATGTCTCTATTACATTATGACAGACCAGCTAGATCTAATGTCTCTATTATATTATGATAGACCAGCTAGATCTATTGTCGCTATTATATTATGACAAACCAGCTAGATCTACTGTCTCTATTATATTATGACAGACCAGCTAGATCTAATGTCTCTATTATATTATGACAGACCAGCTAGATCTACTGTCTCGATTATGTTATGACAAACCAGCTAGATCTACTGTCTATATTATATTATGACAGACCACCTAGATCTACTGTCTCTATTATATTATGACAGACCAGCTAGATCTACTGTCTCTATTAAATTATGACAGTTCAGCTAGATCTACTGTCTCTATTATATTATGACAGACCAGCTAGATCTACTGCCTCTATTATATTATGACAGACCAGCTAGATATACTGTCTCTATTATGACAGACCACCTAGATCTACTGTCTCTATTATATTATGACAGACCAGCTAGATCTACAGTATCTATTATATTATGACAGACCAGCTAGATCTACTGTCTCTATTATATTATGACAGACCAGCTAGATCTACTGTCTCTATTATATTATGACAGGCCAGCTAGATCTACAGTATCTATTATACTATGACAGACCAGCTAGATCTAATGTCTCTATTACATTATGACAGACCAGCTAGATCTAATGTCTCTATTATATTATGATAGACCAGCTAGATCTATTGTCGCTATTATATTATGACAAACCAGCTAGATCTACTGTCTCTATTATATTATGACAGACCAGCTAGATCTAATGTCTCTATTATATTATGACAGACCAGCTAGATCTACTGTCTCGATTATGTTATGTCAAACCAGCTAGATCTACTGTCTATATTATATTATGACAGACCACCTAGATCTACTGTCTCTATTATATTATGACAGACCAGCTAGATCTACTGTCTCTATTAAATTATGACAGTTCAGCTAGATCTACTGTCTCTATTATATTATGACAGACCAGCTAGATCTACTGCCTCTATTATATTATGACAGACCAGCTAGATATACTGTCTCTATTATGACAGACCACCTAGATCTACTGTCTCTATTATATTATGACAGACCAGCTAGATCTACAGTATCTATTATATTATGACAGACCAGCTAGATCTACTGTCTCTATTATATTATGACAGACCAGCTAGATCTACTGTCTCTATTATATTATGACAGACCAGCTAGATCTACTGTCTCTATTATATTATGACAGACCAGCTAGATCTAATGTCTCTATTATATTATGACAGACCAGCTAGATCTAATGTCTCTATTATATTATGACAGACCAGCTAGATCTACTGCCTCTATTATATTATGACAGACCAGCTAGATCTACTGTCTCTATTATACAATGACAGACCAGCTAGATCTACTGTCTCTATTATACAATGACAGAGCAGCTAGATGTACAGTATCTATTGTTTTATGACAGACCAGCTAGATCTACTGTCTCTATTATATTATGACAGACCAGGTAGATCTACTGTCTCTATTATATTATGACAGTTCAGCTAGATATACTGTCTCTATTATATTATAACAGACCAGCTAGATCTACAGTATCTATTATATTATGACAGACCAGCTAGATCTACTGTCTCTATTATATTATGACAGACCAGCTAGATCTACTGTCTCTATTATATTATGACAGACCAGCTAGATCTACAGTATCTATTATATTATGACAGACCAGCTAGATCTACTGTCTCTATTATATTATGACAGACCAGATAGATCTACAGTCTCTATTATATTATGACAGACCAGCTAGATCTACTGTCTCTATTATATAATGACAGACCAGCTAGATATACTGCCTCTATTATATTATGACAGACCAGCTAGATCTACAGTCTCTATTATATTATGACAGACCAGCTAGATCTACTGTCTCTATTATATTATGACAGACCAGCTAGATCTACTGTCTCTATTATATTATGACAGACCAGCTAGATATATTGTCTCTATTATATTATGACAGACCAGCTAGATCTACTGTCTCTATTATATTATGACAGACCAGCTAGATCTACTGTCTCTATTATATTATGACAGACCAGCTAGATATATTGTCTCTATTATATTATGACAGACCAGCTAGATCTAATGTCTCTATTATATTATGACAGACCAGCTAGATCCACTGTCTCTATTATACAATGACAGACCAGCTAGATCTACTGCCTCTATTATATTATGACAGACCAGCTAGATCTACTGTCTCTATTATACAATGACAGACCAGCTAGATCTACTGCCTCTATTATATTATGACAGAGCAGCTAGATGTACAGTATCTATTATATTATGACAGACCAGCTAGATCTACTGTCTCTATTATATTATGACAGGCCAGCTAGATCTACTGTCTCTATTATATTATGACATACCAGCTAGATCTAATGTCTCTATTACATTATGACAGACCAGCTAGATCTAATGTCTCTATTATATTATGACAGACCAGCTAGATCTACTGTCTCTATTATATAATGACAGACCAGCTAGATATACTGCCTCTATTATATTATGACAGACCAGCTAGATCTACTGTCTCTATTATATTATGACAGACCAGCTAGATCTACTGTCTCTATTATATTATGACAGACCAGCTAGATATATTGTCTCTATTATATTATGACAGACCAGCTAGATCTAATGTCTCTATTATATTATGACAGACCAGCTAGATCTACTGCCTCTATTATATTATGACAGACCAGCTAGATCTACTGTCTCTATTATACAATGACAGACCAGCTAGATCTACTGTCTCTATTATACAATGACAGAGCAGCTAGATGTACAGTATCTATTATATTATGACAGACCAGCTAGATCTACTGTCTCTATTATATTATGACAGGCCAGCTAGATCTACTGTCTCTATTATATTATGACAGGCCAGCTAGATCTAATGTCTCTATTACATTATGACAGACCAGCTAGATCTAATGTCTCTATTATATTATGACAGACCAGCTAGATCTACTGTCTCTATTATATAATGACAGACCAGCTAGATATACTGCCTCTATTATATTATGACAGACCAGCTAGATCTACAGTATCTATTATACTATGACAGACTAGCTAGATCAACTGTCTCTATTATTTTATGACAGACCAGCTAGATATATTGTCTCTATTATATAATGACAGACCAGCTAGATATACTGCCTCTATTATATTATGACAGACCAGCTAGATCTACAGTATCTATTATATTATGACAGACTAGCTAGATCAACTGTCTCTATTATTTTATGACAGACCAGCTAGATATATTGTCTCTATTATATTATGACAGACCAGCTAGATATACTGTCTCTATTATATCATGACAGACCAGCTAGATATATTGTCTCTATTATATTATGACAGATCAGCTAGATCTACTGTCTCTATTATATTATGACAGACCAGCTAGATCTACAGTATCTATTATATTATGACAG
>NW_024058505.1:32500-53594 GCF_016432855.1 Salvelinus namaycush | reverse complement strand
AGACTGTACCACAAACAAGGTGTATCTGTAATTAACCAGACTGTACCACAACAAGGTGTATCTGTTAATTAACCAGACTGTACACAACAAGGTGTTAATTAACCAGACTGGACCACAACAAGGTGTATCTGTTATTAACCAGACTGGACCACAACAAGGTGTATCTGTTAATTAACCAGACTGTACCACAACAAGGTGTATCTGTTAATTAACCAGACTGTACCACAACAGGTGTATCTGTTAATTAACCAGGACTGTACCACAACAAGGTGTATCTGTTAATTAACCAGACTGTACCACAACAAGGTGTATCGTTAATTAACCAGACTGTACCACAACAAGGTGTATCTGTTAATTAACCAGACTGTACCACAACAAGGTGTATCTGTTAATTAACCAGACTGTACCACAACAAGGTGTATCTAGTTAATTAACCAGACTGTACCACAACAAGGTGTATCTGTTAATTAACCAGACTGTACCACAACAAGGTGTATCTGTTAATTAACCAGACTGTACCACAACAAGGTGTATCTGTTAATTAACCAGACTGTACCACAACAAGGTGTATCTGTTAATTAACCAGACTGTACCACAACAAGGTGTATCTGTTAATTAACCAGACTGTACCACAACAAGGTGTATCTGTTAATTAACCAGACTGTACCACAACAAGGTGTATCTGTTAATTAACCAGGACTGTACCACAACAAGGTGTATCTGTTAATTAACCAGACTGTACCACAACAAGGTGTATCTGTTAATTAACCAGACTGTACCACAACAAGGTGTATCTGTTAATTAACCAGACTGTACCACAACAAGGTGTATCTGTTAATTAACCAGACTGTACCACAACAAGGTGTATCTGTTAATTAACCAGACTGTACCACAACAAGGTGTATCTGTTAATTAACCAGACTGTACCACAACAAGGTGTATCTGTTAATTAACCAGACTGTACCACAACAAGGTGTATCTGTACTTAACCAGACTGTACCACAACAAGGTGTATCTGTTAATTAACCAGACTGTACCACAACAAGGTGTATCTGTTAATTAACCAGACTGTACCACAACAAGGTGTATCTGTTAATTAACCAGACTGTACCACAACAAGGTGTATCTGTTAATTAACCAGACTGTACCACAACAAGGTGTATCTGTTAATTAACCAGACTGTACCACAACAAGGTGTATCTGTTAATTAACCAGACTGTACCACAACAAGGTGTATCTGTTAATTAACCAGACTGTACCACAACAAGGTGTATCTGTTAATTAACCAGACTGTACCACAACAAGGTGTATCTGTTAATTAACCAGACTGTACCACAACAAGGTGTATCTGTTAATTAACCAGACTGTACCACAACAAGGTGTATCTGTTAATTAACCAGACTGTACCACAACAAGGTGTATCTGTTAATTAACCAGACTGTACCACAACAAGGTGTATCTGTTAATTAACCAGACTGTACCACAACAAGGTGTATCTGTTAATTAACCAGACTGTACCACAACAAGGTGTATCTGTTAATTAACCAGACTGTACCACAACAAGGTGTATCTGTTAATTAACCAGACTGTACCACAACAAGGTGTATCTGTTAATTAACCAGACTGTACCACAACAAGGTGTATCTGTTAATTAACCAGACTGTACCACAACAAGGTGTATCTGTTAATTAACCAGACTGTACCACAACAAGGTGTATCTGTTAATTAACCAGACTGGACCACAACAAGGTGTATCTGTTAATTAACCAGACTGTACCACAACAAGGTGTATCTGTTAATTAACCAGACTGTACCACAACAAGGTGTATCTGTTAATTAACCAGACTGTACCACAACAAGGTGTATCTGTTAATTAACCAGACTGTACCACAACAAGGTGTTAATTAACCAGACTGGACCACAACAAGGTGTATCTAGTTAATTAACCAGACTGTACCACAACAAGGTGTATCTGTTAATTAACCAGACTGTACCACAACAAGGTGTTAATTAACCAGACTGGACCACAACAAGGTGTATCTAGTTAATTAACCAGACTGGACCACAACAAGGTGTATCTAGTTAATTAACCAGACTGGACCACAACAAGGTGTATCTGTTAATTAACCAGACTGTACCACAACAAGGTGTATCTAGTTAATTAACCAGACTGGACCACAACAAGGTGTTAATTAACCAGACTGTACCACAACAAGGTGTATCTGTTAATTAACCAGACTGTACCACAACAAGGTGTTAATTAACCAGACTGTACCACAACAAGGTGTATCTGTTAATTAACCAGACTGTACCACAACAAGGTGTATCTGTTAATTAACCAGACTGTACCACAACAAGGTGTATCTGTTAATTAACCAGACTGGACCACAACAAGGTGTATCTGTTAATTAACCAGACTGTACCACAACAAGGTGTATCTGTTAATTAACCAGACTGTACCACAACAAGGTGTATCTGTTAATTAACCAGACTGGACCACAACAAGGTGTATCTGTTAATTAACCAGACTGGACCACAACAAGGTGTATCTGTTAATTAACCAGACTGTACCACAACAAGGTGTTAATTAACCAGACTGTACCACAACAAGGTGTATCTGTTAATTAACCAGACTGTACCACAACAAGGTGTATCTGTTAATTAACCAGACTGGACCACAACAAGGTGTATCTGTTAATTAACCAGACTGTACCACAACAAGGTGTATCTGTTAATTAACCAGACTGTACCACAACAAGGTGTATCTGTTAATTAACCAGACTGTACCACAACAAGGTGTATCTGTTAATTAACCAGACTGTACCACAACAAGGTGTATCTGTTAATTAACCAGACTGTACCACAACAAGGTGTATCTGTTAATTAACCAGACTGTACCACAACAAGGTGTATCTAGTTAATTAACCAGACTGTACCACAACAAGGTGTATCTGTTAATTAACCAGACTGTACCACAACAAGGTGTATCTGTTAATTAACCAGACTGGACCACAACAAGGTGTATCTGTTAATTAACCAGACTGTACCACAACAAGGTGTATCTGTTAATTAACCAGACTGTACCACAACAAGGTGTATCTGTTAATTAACCAGACTGCACCACAACAAGGTGTATCTGTTAATTAACCAGACTGGACCACAACAAGGTGTATCTGTTAATTAACCAGACTGGACCACAACAAGGTGTATCTGTTAATTAACCAGACTGTACCACAACAAGGTGTATCTGTTAATTAACCAGACTGTACCACAACAAGGTGTATCTGTTAATTAACCAGACTGTACCACAACAAGGTGCATCTTTTCAGAGCCTCACACAGAATTCAAGGCTGCGATCAACCTTTGGACTGAGACAAGAGTCATAGATCAATCTGATACATGGAGACAGAGAGATAATGAGACGAGAGATCATGAGACAAGAGACAGATATAAGGAGAAGAGAGAGATATTGAGTAGAGTAAGAGATAATGAGACAAGAGACAGAGATAGAGACAAGAGACAGAGATAACGAGAAGAGAGATAACGAGAAGAGACAGAGATAATGAGACAAGAGATAAAGTGAAGCGTCTCGTCTGCCTCACAGACGTGTACGTCTGGGATCAGTACGACGTCTCGTAGACACATAGACGAGGTCATGCGTTTATTATGCAAGTCCAGTCTGCGTTCTGCCGTGCCTCTGATAACGCCTACGCAGGACTGGGAGACTAGCTAGTGAACAGTCTTCAGAGACAGAGGAGCAGCAGACACGTCAGACTGCATTAAATGTGGGGGCTTTCCTCAGACAGACAGAGACAGGAGAATAGCTGCACAGTAAACAGAAACAGCAATATTTCTTAAATCTCTTGGAGAGAGAGTACACTGGGCTAGTCTTCCCACAGACACCATGTCTCATGGGTGGAGCACCAGAAGACTAGAGAGAGTAGACTGGGCTAGTCTTCCCACAGACACCATGTCTCATGGGTGGAGCACCAGAAGACTAGAGAGAGTACACTGGGCTAGTCTTCCCACAGACACCATGTCTCATGGGTGGAGGGTCAGAAGACTAGAGAGAGTAGACTGGGCTAGTCTTCCCACAGACACCATGTCTCATGGGTGGAGCACCAGAAGACTAGAGAGAGTAGACTGGGCTAGTCTTCCCACAGACACCATGTCTCATGGGTGGAGCACCAGAAGACTAGAGAGAGTAGACTGGGCTAGTCTTCCCACAGACACCATGTCTCATGGGTGGAGCACCAGGAGACTAGAGAGAGTAGACTGGGCTAGTCTTCCCACAGACACCATGTCTCATGGGTGGAGCACCAGGAGACTAGAGAGAGTAGACTGGGCTAGTCTTCCCACAGACACCATGTCTCATGGGTGGAGCACCAGGAGACTAGAGAGAGTAGACTGGGCTAGTCTTCCCACAGACACCATGTCTCATGGGTGGAGCACCAGGAGACTAGAGAGAGTAGACTGGGCTAGTCTTCCCACAGACACCATGTCTCATGGGTGGAGCACCAGAAGACTAGAGAGAGTAGACTGGGCTAGTCTTCCCACAGACACCATGTCTCATGGGTGGAGCACCAGAAGACTAGAGAGAGTACACTGGGCTAGTCTTCCCACAGACACCATGTCTCATGGGAGGAGCACCAGAAGACTAGAGAGAGTAGACTGGGCTAGTCTTCCCACAGACACCATGTCTCATGGGTGGAGCACCAGAAGACTAGAGAGAGTAGACTGGGCTAGTCTTCACACAGACACCATGTCTCATGGGTGGAGCACCAGAAGACTAGAGAGAGTAGACTGGGCTAGTCTTCCCACAGACACCATGTCTCATGGGTGGAGCACCAGAAGACTAGAGAGAGTAGACTGGGCTAGTCTTCACACAGACACCATGTCTCATGGGTGGAGCACCAGAAGACTAGAGAGAGTAGACTGGGCTAGTCTTCACACAGACACCATGTCTCATGGGTGGAGGGTCAGAAGACTAGAGAGAGTACACTGGGCTAGTCTTCCCACAGACACCATGTCTCATGGGTGGAGCACCAGAAGACTAGAGAGAGTAGACTGGGCTAGTCTTCCCACAGACACCATGTCTCATGGGTGGAGCACCAGAAGACTAGAGAGAGTAGACTGGGCTAGTCTTCCCACAGACACCATGTCTCATGGGTGGAGCACCAGAAGACTAGAGAGAGTACACTGGGCTAGTCTTCCCACAGACACCATGTCTCATGGGTGGAGCACCAGAAGACTAGAGAGAGTAGACTGGGCTAGTCTTCACACAGACACCATGTCTCATGGGTGGAGCACCAGGAGACTAGAGAGAGTAGACTGGGCTAGTCTTCCCACAGACACCATGTCTCATGGGTGGAGGGTCAGAAGACTAGAGAGAGTAGACTGGGCTAGTCTTCACACAGACACCATGTCTCATGGGTGGAGCACCAGAAGACTAGAGAGAGTAGACTGGGCTAGTCTTCCCACAGACACCATGTCTCATGGGTGGAGCACCAGAAGACTAGAGAGAGTAGACTGGGCTAGTCTTCACACAGACACCATGTCTCATGGGTGGAGCACCAGAAGACTAGAGAGAGTAGACTGGGCTAGTCTTCCCACAGACACCATGTCTCATGGGTGGAGCACCAGAAGACTAGAGAGAGTAGACTGGGCTAGTCTTCACACAGACACCATGTCTCATGGGTGGAGCACCAGAAGACTAGAGAGAGTAGACTGGGCTAGTCTTCCCACAGACACCATGTCTCATGGGTGGAGCACCAGGAGACTAGAGAGAGTAGACTGGGCTAGTCTTCCCACAGACACCATGTCTCATGGGTGGAGCACCAGGAGACTAGAGAGAGTAGACTGGGCTAGTCTTCCCACAGACACCATGTCTCATGGGTGGAGCACCAGGAGACTAGAGAGAGTAGACTGGGCTAGTCTTCCCACAGACACCATGTCTCATGGGTGGAGCACCAGGAGACTAGAGAGAGTAGACTGGGCTAGTCTTCCCACAGACACCATGTCTCATGGGTGGAGCACCAGAAGACTAGAGAGAGTAGACTGGGCTAGTCTTCCCACAGACACCATGTCTCATGGGTGGAGCACCAGAAGACTAGAGAGAGTACACTGGGCTAGTCTTCCCACAGACACCATGTCTCATGGGAGGAGCACCAGAAGACTAGAGAGAGTAGACTGGGCTAGTCTTCCCACAGACACCATGTCTCATGGGTGGAGCACCAGAAGACTAGAGAGAGTAGACTGGGCTAGTCTTCACACAGACACCATGTCTCATGGGTGGAGCACCAGAAGACTAGAGAGAGTAGACTGGGCTAGTCTTCCCACAGACACCATGTCTCATGGGTGGAGCACCAGAAGACTAGAGAGAGTAGACTGGGCTAGTCTTCACACAGACACCATGTCTCATGGGTGGAGCACCAGAAGACTAGAGAGAGTAGACTGGGCTAGTCTTCACACAGACACCATGTCTCATGGGTGGAGGGTCAGAAGACTAGAGAGAGTACACTGGGCTAGTCTTCCCACAGACACCATGTCTCATGGGTGGAGCACCAGAAGACTAGAGAGAGTAGACTGGGCTAGTCTTCCCACAGACACCATGTCTCATGGGTGGAGCACCAGAAGACTAGAGAGAGTAGACTGGGCTAGTCTTCCCACAGACACCATGTCTCATGGGTGGAGCACCAGAAGACTAGAGAGAGTACACTGGGCTAGTCTTCCCACAGACACCATGTCTCATGGGTGGAGCACCAGAAGACTAGAGAGAGTAGACTGGGCTAGTCTTCACACAGACACCATGTCTCATGGGTGGAGCACCAGGAGACTAGAGAGAGTAGACTGGGCTAGTCTTCCCACAGACACCATGTCTCATGGGTGGAGGGTCAGAAGACTAGAGAGAGTAGACTGGGCTAGTCTTCACACAGACACCATGTCTCATGGGTGGAGCACCAGAAGACTAGAGAGAGTAGACTGGGCTAGTCTTCCCACAGACACCATGTCTCATGGGTGGAGCACCAGAAGACTAGAGAGAGTAGACTGGGCTAGTCTTCACACAGACACCATGTCTCATGGGTGGAGCACCAGAAGACTAGAGAGAGTAGACTGGGCTAGTCTTCCCACAGACACCATGTCTCATGGGTGGAGCACCAGAAGACTAGAGAGAGTAGACTGGGCTAGTCTTCACACAGACACCATGTCTCATGGGTGGAGCACCAGAAGACTAGAGAGAGTAGACTGGGCTAGTCTTCACACAGACACCATGTCTCATGGGTGGAGGGTCAGAAGACTAGAGAGAGTACACTGGGCTAGTCTTCCCACAGACACCATGTCTCATGGGTGGAGCACCAGAAGACTAGAGAGAGTAGACTGGGCTAGTCTTCCCACAGACACCATGTCTCATGGGTGGAGCACCAGAAGACTAGAGAGAGTAGACTGGGCTAGTCTTCCCACAGACACCATGTCTCATGGGTGGAGCACCAGGAGACTAGAGAGAGTAGACTGGGCTAGTCTTCCCACAGACACCATGTCTCATGGGTGGAGCACCAGGAGACTAGAGAGAGTAGACTGGGCTAGTCTTCCCACAGACACCATGTCTCATGGGTGGAGGGTCAGAAGACTAGAGAGAGTAGACTGGGCTAGTCTTCACACAGACACCATGTCTCATGGGTGGAGCACCAGAAGACTAGAGAGAGTACACTGGGCTAGTCTTCCCACAGACACCATGTCTCATGGGTGGAGCACCAGAAGACTAGAGAGAGTACACTGGGCTAGTCTTCCCACAGACACCATGTCTCATGGGTGGAGCACCAGAAGACTAGAGAGAGTACACTGGGCTAGTCTTCCCACAGACACCATGTCTCATGGGTGGAGCACCAGAAGACTAGAGAGAGTAGACTGGGCTAGTCTTCCCACAGACACCATGTCTCATGGGTGGAGCACCAGAAGACTAGAGAGAGTAGACTGGGCTAGTCTTCCCACAGACACCATGTCTCATGGGTGGAGCACCAGAAGACTAGAGAGAGTACACTGGGCTAGTCTTCACACAGACACCATGTCTCATGGGTGGAGCACCAGGAGACTAGAGAGAGTAGACTGGGCTAGTCTTCACACAGACACCATGTCTCATGGGTGGAGCACCAGAAGACTAGAGAGAGTAGACTGGGATAGTCTTCCCACAGTAAACAACAGCTGGTGCACAAAATCTAAGGAAGTCTCTAGATTTTGCTCGCCTGAAGTAGAGTATATTGTGATAAATTGCAGGCCACACTACTTGCCTAGAGAGTTTTCAGCGATACTTTTCATGGCTGTTTATTTACCACCACAATCAGATGCTGGCACTAAGACCGCACTCAGTCAGCTGTATAAGGAAATAAGCAAACAGGAAACCACTCACCCAGAGGCGGCGCTCTTAGTGGCCGGAGACTTTAATGCAGGGAAACTTAAATCAATCTCTATCAACATGTTAAATGTGCAACCAGAGGGAAACAATTCTAGATCACCTGTAATCCACACACAGAGACGCGTAACAAAGCTCTCCCTCGCCCTACGTTTGGTAAATCCGATCACAACTCTATCCTCCTGATTCCTGCTTACAAGCAAAAATTAAAGCAGGAAGCACCAGTGACTCGGTCTATAAAAACATGGTCAGATGAAGCAGATGATAAACTACAGGACTGTTTGACTATCACAGACTGGAACATGTTCCGGGATTTTTCCGATGACATTGAGGAGTACACCACATCAGTCACTGGCTTCATCAATAAGTGCATTGAGGACGTCTTCCCCACAGTGACTGTACGTACATACCCCAACCAGAAGCCATGGATTACAGGCAACATTCGCACTGAGATAAAGGGTAGAGCTGCCGCTTTCAAGGTGCGGGACTCTAACCCGGAAGCTTACAAGAAATCCCGCTATGCCCTGCGACGAACCATCAAACAGGAAAAACGTCAATACAAGGCTAAGATTGAATCATACTACACCGGCTCCGACGCTCGTCGAATGTGGCAGGGCTTGCAAACTATTACAGACTACAAAGGGAAGCACAGCCGCGAGCTGCACAGGGACACAAGCCTACCAGACAAGCTAAATCACTTCTATGCTGGCTTCGAGGCAAGCAACACTGAGGCATGCATGAGAGCATCAGCTGTTCCGGACGACTGTGAGCACGCTCTCCGTAGCTGACGTGAGTAAGACCTTTAAAGAGGTCAACATACACCAGACTGCAGGGCCAGACAGTTTACCAGGACGTGTGCTCCGAGCATGTGCTGACCAACTGGCAGGTGTCTTCACTGACATTTTCAACATGTCCCTGATTGAGTCTGTAATAACAACTTGCTTCAAGCAGACCACCAGAGTCCATGTCCCAAGAACACAAAGGCAACCTGTCTAAATGACTACAGACCCATAGCACTCACGTCCAGAGCCATGAAGTGCTTTGAAAAGCTGGTAATGGCTCACATCAACACCATCATCCCAGAAACCCTAGACCCACTCCAATTTGCATACCGCACAAACAGATCCACAGATGATGCAATCTCTATTGCACTCCACACTGCCCTTTCCCACCTGGATAAAAGGAACACCTATGTGAGAATGCTATTCATTGAGTACAGCTCAGCGTTCAACAACATAGTACCCTCAAAGCTCATCACTAAGCTAAGGAACCTGGGACTAAACACCTCCCTCTGTAACTGGATCCTGGACTTCCTGACGGGCCGCCCCCAGGTGGTGAGGGTAGACAACAACACATCTGCCACGCTGATCCTCAACACTGGAGCTCCCCAGGGGTGCGTGCTCAGTCCCCTCCTGTACTCCATGTTCACCCACGCCTGCATGGCCAGGCACGAGTTCAACACCATCATTAAGTTTTCAGACAACACAACAGTGGTAGGCCTGATCACCAACAACGACGAGACAGCCTATAGGGAGGAGGTCAGAGACCTGACCGTGTGGTGCCAGGATAACAACCTATCCCTCAACGTAATCAAGACTAAGGAGATGATTGTGGACTTCAGGAAAAGGAGCACGAGCACGAGCACGTCCCCATTCTCATCGACGGGGCTGCAGTGGAGCAGGTTGAGAGCTTCAAATTCCTTGGTGTCCACATCACCAACAAACTAAAATGATCCAAACACACCAAGACAGTCGTGAAGAGGGCACAACAAAGCCTATTCCCCCTCAGGAAACTAAAAAGATTTGGCATGGGTCCTGAGATCCTCAAAAGGTTCTACAGCTGCAACATCGAGAGCATCCTGACTGGTTGCATCACTGCCTGGTACGGCAACTGCTCGGCCTCCGACCGCAAGGCACTACAGAGGGTAGTGCGTACGGCCCAGTACATCACTGGGGCAAAGCTGCCTGCCATCCAGGACCTCTACACCAGGCGGTGTCAGAGTAAGGCCCTAAAAAATGTCAAAGACCCCAGCCCATAGAATGTTCTCTCTACTATGGCAAGCGGTACCGGAGTGCCAAGTCTAGGACAAAAAGGCTTCTCAACAGTTTTTACCCCCAAGCCATAAGACTCCTGAACAGGTAACCAATGGTTACCCAGACTATTTGCATTGTGTGCCCCCAACCCCTCTTTTACGCTGCTGCTACTCTCTGTTTATCATATATGAATAGTCACTTTAACTATACAATCATGTACATACTACCTCAATTGGGCAGACCAACCATTGCTCCCGCACATTGGCTAACCGGGCTATCTGCATTGTGTCCCACCTCCCGCCAACCCCTCTTTTTACGCTACTGCTACTCTCTGTTCATCATATATGCATAGTCACTTTAACCATACCTACATGTACATAATACCTCAATCAGCCTGACTAACCGGTGTCTGTATATAGCCTTGCTACTCTTATTTTAAAATGTATTTTTACTGTTGTTTTATTTCTTTACTTACCTACACACACACACACCTTTTTTTCACACTATTGGTTAGAGCCTGTAAGTAAGCATTTCACTGTAAGGTCTACTACACCTGTTGTATTCAGCAGTTCACTGTAAGGTCTACTACACCTGTTGTATTCAGCATTTCACTGTAAGGT
Organism: Salvelinus namaycush; assembly: GCF_016432855.1. Taxonomy (NCBI): domain Eukaryota; kingdom Metazoa; phylum Chordata; class Actinopteri; order Salmoniformes; family Salmonidae; genus Salvelinus; species Salvelinus namaycush. Next base: position 42,534 of record NW_024058505.1, on the reverse strand, counting down.
CTACTACACCTGTTGTATTCAGCATTTCACTGTGAGGTCTACTACACCTGTTGTATTCAGCATTTCACTGTGAGGTCTACTACACCTGTTGTATTCAGCATTTCACTGTGAGGTCTACTACACCTGTTGTATTCAGCATTTCACTGTGAGGTCTACTACACCTGTTGTATTCAGCATTTCACTGTGAGGTCTACTACACCTGTTGTATTCAGCATTTCACTGTAAGGTCTACTACACCTGTTGTATTCAGCATTTCACTGTAAGGTCTACTACACCTGTTGTATTCAGCATTTCACTGTAAGGTCTACACCTGTTGTATTCAGCATTTCACTGTAAGGTCTACTACACCTGTTGTATTCAGCATTTCACTGTAAGGTCTACTACACCTGTTGTATTCAGCATTTCACTGTGAGGTCTACTACACCTGTTGTATTCAGCAGTTCACTGTAAGGTCTACTACACCTGTTGTATTCAGCATTTCACTGTAAGGTCTACTACACCTGTTGTATTCAGCATTTCACTGTGAGGTCTACTACACCTGTTGTATTCAGCATTTCACTGTGAGGTCTACTACACCTGTTGTATTCAGCATTTCACTGTAAGGTCTACTACACCTGTTGTATTCAGCATTTCACTGTAAGGTCTACTACACCTGTTGTATTCAGCATTTCACTGTAAGGTCTACTACACCTGTTGTATTCAGCATTTCACTGTGAGGTCTACTACACCTGTTGTATTCAGCATTTCACTGTGAGGTCTACTACACCTGTTGTATTCAGCATTTCACTGTAAGGTCTACTACACCTGTTGTATTCAGCATTTCACTGTGAGGTCTACTACACCTGTTGTATTCAGCATTTCACTGTAAGGTCTACTACACCTGTTGTATTCAGCATTTCACTGTAAGGTCTACTACACCTGTTGTATTCAGCATTTCACTGTAAGGTCTACACCTGTTGTATTCAGTTTCACTGTAAGGTCTACTACACCTGTTGTATTCAGCATTTCACTGTAAGGTCTACTACACCTGTTGTATTCAGCATTTCACTGTGAGGTCTACTACACCTGTTGTATTCAGCATTTCACTGTAAGGTCTACACCTGTTGTATTCTGCGCACGTGACAAACTTTGATTTGATACCATGTCTCATGGGTGGAGGGTCAGAAGACTAGAGAGTAGACTGGGCTAGTCTTCCCACAGACACCATGTCTCATGGGTGGAGCACCAGAAGACTAGAGAGAGTACACTGGGCTAGTCTTCCCACAGACACCATGTCTCATGGGTGGAGCACCAGGAGACTAGAGAGAGTAGACTGGGCTAGTCTTCCCACAGACACCATGTCTCATGGGTGGAGCACCAGGAGACTAGAGAGAGTAGACTGGGCTAGTCTTCCCACAGACACCATGTCTCATGGGTGGAGCACCAGAAGACTAGAGAGAGTAGACTGGGCTAGTCTTCACACAGACACCATGTCTCATGGGTGGAGCACCAGGAGACTAGAGAGAGTAGACTGGGCTAGTCTTCCCACAGACACCATGTCTCATGGGTGGAGCACCAGGAGACTAGAGAGAGTAGACTGGGCTAGTCTTCCCACAGACACCATGTCTCATGGGTGGAGCACCAGAAGACTAGAGAGAGTAGACTGGGCTAGTCTTCACACAGACACCATGTCTCATGGGTGGAGGGTCAGAAGACTAGAGAGAGTAGACTGGGCTAGTCTTCCCACAGACACCATGTCTCATGGGTGGAGCACCAGAAGACTAGAGAGAGTAGACTGGGCTAGTCTTCCCACAGACACCATGTCTCATGGGTGGAGCACCAGAAGACTAGAGAGAGTAGACTGGGCTAGTCTTCCCACAGACACCATGTCTCATGGGTGGAGCACCAGAAGACTAGAGAGAGTAGACTGGGCTAGTCTTCACACAGACACCATGTCTCATGGGTGGAGCACCAGAAGACTAGAGAGAGTAGACTGGGCTAGTCTTCCCACAGACACCATGTCTCATGGGTGGAGCACCAGAAGACTAGAGAGAGTAGACTGGGCTAGTCTTCACACAGACACCATGTCTCATGGGTGGAGCACCAGAAGACTAGAGAGAGTAGACTGGGCTAGTCTTCACACAGACACCATGTCTCATGGGTGGAGCACCAGAAGACTAGAGAGAGTAGACTGGGCTAGTCTTCCCACAGACACCATGTCTCATGGGTGGAGCACCAGAAGACTAGAGAGAGTAGACTGGGCTAGTCTTCCCACAGACACCATGTCTCATGGGTGGAGCACCAGAAGACTAGAGAGAGTACACTGGGCTAGTCTTCCCACAGACACCATGTCTCATGGGTGGAGGGTCAGGAGACTAGAGAGAGTAGACTGGGCTAGTCTTCCCACAGACACCATGTCTCATGGGTGGAGCACCAGAAGACTAGAGAGAGTAGACTGGACTAGTCTTCACACAGACACCATGTCTCATGGGTGGAGCACCAGGAGACTAGAGAGAGTAGACTGGGCTAGTCTTCCCACAGACACCATGTCTCATGGGTGGAGCACCAGAAGACTAGAGAGAGTAGACTGGACTAGTCTTCCCACAGACACCATGTCTCATGGGTGGAGCACCAGGAGACTAGAGAGAGTAGACTGGGCTAGTCTTCCCACAGACACCATGTCTCATGGGTGGAGCACCAGGAGACTAGAGAGAGTAGACTGGGATAGTCTTCACACAGACACCATGTCTCATGGGTGGAGCACCAGAAGACTAGAGAGAGTAGACTGGACTAGTCTTCCCACAGACACCATGTCTCATGGGTGGAGCACCAGGAGACTAGAGAGAGTAGACTGGGATAGTCTTCACACAGACACCATGTCTCATGGGTGGAGCACCAGAAGACTAGAGAGAGTAGACTGGGCTAGTCTTCCCACAGACACCATGTCTCATGGGTGGAGCACCAGAAGACTAGAGAGAGTAGACTGGGCTAGTCTTCACACAGACACCATGTCTCATGGGTGGAGCACCAGAAGACTAGAGAGAGTAGACTGGGCTAGTCTTCACACAGACACCATGTCTCATGGGTGGAGCACCAGAAGACTAGAGAGAGTAGACTGGGCTAGTCTTCCCACAGACACCATGTCTCATGGGTGGAGCACCAGAAGACTAGAGAGAGTAGACTGGGCTAGTCTTCCCACAGACACCATGTCTCATGGGTGGAGCACCAGAAGACTAGAGAGAGTACACTGGGCTAGTCTTCCCACAGACACCATGTCTCATGGGTGGAGGGTCAGGAGACTAGAGAGAGTAGACTGGGCTAGTCTTCCCACAGACACCATGTCTCATGGGTGGAGCACCAGAAGACTAGAGACAGTAGACTGGGCTAGTCTTCACACAGACACCATGTCTCATGGGTGGAGCACCAGAAGACTAGAGAGAGTAGACTGGGCTAGTCTTCACACAGACACCATGTCTCATGGGTGGAGCACCAGGAGACTAGAGAGAGTAGACTGGGCTAGTCTTCCCACAGACACCATGTCTCATGGGTGAAGGGTCAGAAGACTAGAGAGAGTAGACTGGGCTAGTCTTCACACAGACACCATGTCTCATGGGTGGAGCACCAGGAGACTAGAGAGAGTAGACTGGGCTAGTCTTCCCACAGACACCATGTCTCATGGGTGGAGCACCAGAAGACTAGAGAGAGTAGACTGGGCTAGTCTTCCCACAGACACCATGTCTCATGGGTGGAGCACCAGAAGACTAGAGAGAGTAGACTGGGCTAGTCTTCACACAGACACCATGTCTCATGGGTGGAGCACCAGAAGACTAGAGAGAGTAGACTGGGCTAGTCTTCACACAGACACCATGTCTCATGGGTGGAGCACCAGAAGACTAGAGAGAGAGTAGACTGGACTAGTCTTCCCACAGACATCATGTCTCATGGGTGGAGCACCAGAAGACTAGAGAGAGTAGACTGGGCTAGTCTTCCCACAGACACCATGTCTCATGGGTGGAGGGTCAGGAGACTAGAGAGAGTAGACTGGGCTAGTCTTCCCACAGACACCATGTCTCATGGGTGGAGCACCAGAAGACTAGAGAGAGTAGACTGGACTAGTCTTCACACAGACACCATGTCTCATGGGTGGAGCACCAGGAGACTAGAGAGAGTAGACTGGGCTAGTCTTCCCACAGACACCATGTCTCATGGGTGGAGCACCAGAAGACTAGAGAGAGTAGACTGGACTAGTCTTCACACAGACACCATGTCTCATGGGTGGAGCACCAGGAGACTAGAGAGAGTAGACTGGGCTAGTCTTCCCACAGACACCATGTCTCATGGGTGGAGCACCAGAAGACTAGAGAGAGTAGACTGGACTAGTCTTCCCACAGACACCATGTCTCATGGGTGGAGCACCAGGAGACTAGAGAGAGTAGACTGGGCTAGTCTTCCCACAGACACCATGTCTCATGGGTGGAGCACCAGGAGACTAGAGAGAGTAGACTGGGATAGTCTTCACACAGACACCATGTCTCATGGGTGGAGCACCAGAAGACTAGAGAGAGTAGACTGGACTAGTCTTCCCACAGACACCATGTCTCATGGGTGGAGCACCAGGAGACTAGAGAGAGTAGACTGGGCTAGTCTTCCCACAGACACCATGTCTCATGGGTGGAGGGACAGAAGTCTGACAAGCAAGATGGCATCCTCCCATTCGGTTCTGGCAGATCTAGAGCGGCATCATCCATAGGGTGGAATCTGCAACACGGTCAAAGTGGACAGGAAAGTTTCGCCCAACTTTCAACGTTTAACAGCCTGGAATCCAAACTGATGTGCTGGTGAAACAGAGTATATCAGCTTGGATTCCAGGCTAGTCTAACTGTGGAAATCACACCGGGTGTTATTGAGTCACAACTGTGCAGCAGTAATGTTGTTTGAGGTGGGTAATGGATTGTTTCCCACAGAAGGAGTACATCAATAATATACAACTTAGAATAACAAGATGCATACTCAGCTTGTTAAATAAGAGAGGGTTTGGGATTTATTTTGTTAAAGACAAACCATTACAATGTTTAAATCAACACTAACAACTTTGTTTACGACACCTTATGTGAAAGGAGAGCAGCAGAGTCATGAGATGTGCACCCTGGGTAATAACATCATTCCCTAGGACGGTATTTGATTAGTAATCCTGGTAGTAAATTAGCCATAGCAATGAATTCATCTGGCTTCGTAATTGCATTGGAAGGTTTTCACAGGTCAGGTAGAGGAGGCATTGGAAGGCTTTCACAGGCCAGGTAGAGGAGGCATTGGAAGGCTTTCACAGGCCAGGTAGAGGAGGCATTGGAAGGCTTTCACAGGCCAGGTAGAGGAGGCATTGGAAGGCTTTCACAGGCCAGGTAGAGGAGGCATTGGAAGGCTTTCACAGGCCAGGTAGAGGAGGCATTGGAAGGCTTTCACAGGCCAGGTAGAGGAGGCATTGGAAGGTTTTTACAATTTAGCTGACACACCACTGAAATGTAAGTTAAAATGTTAACTTGGACTTTTTTTTTTTTACTTGGATCATCAATTTACTATTATTCGCAGACTTCCCAGTTTACGACCTAGCTTCCTGTATCAAACAACAGTTTACGACCTAGCTTCCTGTATCAAACAACAGTTTACGACCTAGCTTCCTGTATCAAACAACAGTTTACGACCTAGCTTCCTGTATCAAACAACAGCTTACGACCTAGCTTCCTGTATCAAACAACAGCTTACGACCTAGCTTCCTGTATCAAACAACAGCTTACGACCTAGCTTCCTGTATCAAACAACAGCTTACGACCTAGCTTCCTGTATCAAACAGTTTACGACCTAGCTTCCTGTATCAAACAACAGTTTACGACCTAGCTTCCTGTATCAAACAACAGCTTACGACCTAGCTTCCTGTATCAAACAACAGTTTACGACCTAGCTTCCTGTATCAAACAACAGTTTACGACCTAGCTTCCTGTATCAAACAACAGTTTACGACCTAGCTTCCTGTATCAAACAGCTTACGACCTAGCTTCCTGTATCAAACAACAGCTTACGACCTAGCTTCCTGTATCAAACAGTTTACGACCTAGCTTCCTGTATCAAACAACAGTTTACGACCTAGCTTCCTGTATCAAACAACAGTTTACGACCTAGCTTCCTGTATCAAACAACAGCTTACGACCTAGCTTCCTGTATCAAACAACAGCTTACGACCTAGCTTCCAGTATCAAACAGTTTACGACCTAGCTTCCTGTATCAAACAACAGTTTACGACCTAGCTTCCTGTATCAAACAACAGTTTACGACCTAGCTTCCTGTATCAAACAACAGCTTACGACCTAGCTTCCTGTATCAAACAACAGCTTACGACCTAGCTTCCTGTATCAAACAACAGTTTACGACCTAGCTTCCTGTATCAAACAACAGTTTACGACCTAGCTTCCTGTATCAAACAACAGTTTACGACCTAGCTTCCTGTATCAAACAACAGTTTACGACCTAGCTTCCTGTATCAAACAGCTTACGACCTAGCTTCCTGTATCAAACAACAGCTTACGACCTAGCTTCCTGTATCAAACAACAGCTTACGACCTAGCTTCCTGTATCAAACAACAGCTTACGACCTAGCTTCCTGTATCAAACAACAGTTTACGACCTAGCTTCCTGTATCAAACAACAGTTTACGACCTAGCTTCCTGTATCAAACAACAGCTTACGACCTAGCTTCCTGTATCAAACAACAGCTTACGACCTAGCTTCCTGTATCAAACAACAGTTTACGACCTAGCTTCCTGTATCAAACAACAGTTTACGACCTAGCTTCCTGTATCAAACAACAGCTTACGACCTAGCTTCCTGTATCAAACAACAGTTTACGACCTAGCTTCCTGTATCAAACAACAGTTTACGACCTAGCTTCCTGTATCAAACAACAGCTTACGACCTAGCTTCCTGTATCAAACAGCTTACGACCTAGCTTCCTGTATCAAACAACAGTTTACGACCTAGCTTCCTGTATCAAACAACAGTTTACGACCTAGCTTCCTGTATCAAACAACAGTTTACGACCTAGCTTCCTGTATCAAACAGCTTACGACCTAGCTTCCTGTATCAAACAACAGCTTACGACCTAGCTTCCTGTATCAAACAACAGCTTACGACCTAGCTTCCTGTATCAAACAACAGCTTACGACCTAGCTTCCTGTATCAAACAACAGTTTACGACCTAGCTTCCTGTATCAAACAACAGTTTACGACCTAGCTTCCTGTATCAAACAACAGCTTACGACCTAGCTTCCTGTATCAAACAACAGCTTACGACCTAGCTTCCTGTATCAAACAACAGTTTACGACCTAGCTTCCTGTATCAAACAACAGTTTACGACCTAGCTTCCTGTATCAAACAACAGTTTACGACCTAGCTTCCTGTATCAAACAACAGTTTACGACCTAGCTTCCTGTATCAAACAACAGTTTACGACCTAGCTTCCTGTATCAAACAACAGTTTACGACCTAGCTTCCTGTATCAAACAACAGCTTACGACCTAGCTTCCTGTATCAAACAGCTTACGACCTAGCTTCCTGTATCAAACAACAGTTTACGACCTAGCTTCCTGTATCAAACAACAGTTTACGACCTAGCTTCCTGTATCAAACAACAGTTTACGACCTAGCTTCCTGTATCAAACAACAGTTTACGACCTAGCTTCCTGTATCAAACAACAGTTTACGACCTAGCTTCCTGTATCAAACAACAGCTTACGACCTAGCTTCCTGTATCAAACAACAGCTTACGACCTAGCTTCCTGTATCAAACAACAGCTTACGACCTAGCTTCCTGTATCAAACAACAGCTTACGACCTAGCTTCCTGTATCAAACAACAGCTTACGACCTAGCTTCCTGTATCAAACAACAGCTTACGACCTAGCTTCCTGTATCAAACAACAGCTTACGACCTAGCTTCCTGTATCAAACAACAGCTTACGACCTAGCTTCCTGTATCAAACAACAGTTTACGACCTAGCTTCCTGTATCAAACAACAGTTTACGACCTAGCTTCCTGTATCAAACAACAGTTTACGACCTAGCTTCCTGTATCAAACAACAGCTTACGACCTAGCTTCCTGTATCAAACAACAGCTTACGACCTAGCTTCCTGTATCAAACAGCTTACGACCTAGCTTCCTGTATCAAACAGTTTACGACCTAGCTTCCTGTATCAAACAACAGTTTACGACCTAGCTTCCTGTATCAAACAACAGCTTACGACCTAGCTTCCTGTATCAAACAACAGTTTACGACCTAGCTTCCTGTATCAAACAACAGCTTACGACCTAGCTTCCTGTATCAAACAACAGTTTACGACCTAGCTTCCTGTATCAAACAACAGCTTACGACCTAGCTTCCTGTATCAAACAACAGTTTACGACCTAGCTTCCTGTATCAAACAACAGCTTACGACCTAGCTTCCTGTATCAAACAACAGTTTACGACCAAGCTTCCTGTATCAAACAACAGCTTACGACCTAGCTTCCTGTATCAAACAGTTTACGACCTAGCTTCCTGTATCAAACAACAGCTTACGACCTAGCTTCCTGTATCAAACAACAGTTTACGACCTAGCTTCCTGTATCAAACAACAGTTCACGACCTAGCTTCCTGTATCAAACAGTTTACGACCTAGCTTCCTGTAACAAACAACAGTTTACGACCTAGCTTCCTGTAACAAAGAACAGTTTACGACCTAGCTTCCTGTATCAAACAACAGTTTACGACCTAGCTTCCTGTATCAAACAACAGTTTACGACCTAGCTTCCTGTATCAAACAACAGTTTACGACCTAGCTTCCTGTATCAAACAACAGCTTACGACCTAGCTTCCTGTATCAAACAGCTTACGACCTAGCTTCCTGTATCAAACAACAGCTTACGACCTAGCTTCCTGTATCAAACAGTTTACGACCTAGCTTCCTGTATCAAACAACAGCTTACGACCTAGCTTCCTGTATCAAACAACAGTTTACGACCTAGCTTCCTGTATCAAACAGTTTACGACCTAGCTTCCTGTATCAAACAGTTTACGACCTAGCTTCCTGTATCAAACAACAGCTTACGACCTAGCTTCCTGTATCAAACAACAGTTTACGACCTAGCTTCCTGTATCAAACAACAGCTTACGACCTAGCTTCCTGTATCAAACAACAGTTTACGACCTAGCTTCCTGTATCAAACAACAGTTTACGACCTAGCTTCCTGTATCAAACAACAGTTTACGACCTAGCTTCCTGTATCAAACAACAGCTTACGACCTAGCTTGCTGTATCAAACAACAGCTTACGACCAAGCTTCCTGTATCAAACAACAGCTTACGACCTAGCTTCCTGTATCAAACAACAGTTTACGACCTAGCTTCCTGTATCAAACAACAGTTTACGACCTAGCTTCCTGTATCAAACAGCTTACGACCTAGCTTCCTGTATCAAACAACAGTTTACGACCTAGCTTCCTGTATCAAACAACAGTTTACGACCTAGCTTCCTGTATCAAACAACAGCTTACGACCTAGCTTCCTGTATCAAACAACAGCTTACGACCTAGCTTCCTGTATCAAACAACAGTTTACGACCTAGCTTCCTGTATCAAACAACAGCTTACGACCTAGCTTCCTGTATCAAACAACAGTTTACGACCTAGCTTCCTGTATCAAACAACAGTTTACGACCTAGCTTCCTGTATCAAACAACAGTTTACGACCTAGCTTCCTGTATCAAACAACAGTTTACGACCTAGCTTCCTGTATCAAACAACAGTTTACGACCTAGCTTCCTGTAACAAACAACAGTTTACGACCTAGCTTCCTGTATCAAACAACAGTTTACGACCTAGCTTCCTGTATCAAACAACAGTTTACGACCTAGCTTCCTGTATCAAACAACAGTTTACGACCTAGCTTCCTGTATCAAACAACAGTTTACGACCTAGCTTCCTGTATCAAACAGTTTACGACCTAGCTTCCTGTATCAAACAACAGCT
>NW_024058505.1:12500-27500 GCF_016432855.1 Salvelinus namaycush | reverse complement strand
GCGTTACCTTAGAGTGTAAACTGTCATGGTCAAAACATATAGATTCAATGGTTGTAAAGATGGGGAGAGGTATGCCTGTAATAAAGAGATGTTCTGCTTTTTGACACCACATTCCACAAAGCAAGTTCTGCAGGCTCTAGTTGTATCTTATCTTGATTATTGTCCAGTCATATAGTCAAGTGCTGCAAGGAAAGACCTAGTTAAAGCTGCAGCCGGCCCAGAACAGAGCGGCACGTCTTGCGTCTTCATTGTAACCAGAGGGCTGATATAAATACTGTCCATGCCAGTCTCTCTTGGCTAAGAGTTGAGACTGACTGCATCACTTCTTTTTATAAGAGACAATAGTGTGTTGAAAATCCCTAATTGTTTGCATAGTCACCTTACACACAGCTCTGACACACACACTTATCCCACCAGACATGCCACCAGGGGTCTTTTCACAGTCCCCAAATCAAGAACAAAGTCAAGAAAACATACAGTATTATATAGAGCTCTTATTGTATGAAACTCCGTTTCATCTCAAATTACTCAAGTGAACCGCAAACCTGTTTAAAATAACAAAACAGATAATGCAGCTCCTCACTGCAGCACGCCTCTCTCCTATTGGACCTAGATAGTTTGTGTGTATGTATTGATATGGAGGCTACGAGTGTCTGTCCTTGAGCTGTTCTTGTCTATTAATGTTCTGTATTATGTCATGTTTCATGTTTTGTGGGGACCCCAGGAAGAGTAGCTGCTGCTTTTGCAACAGCCAATGGGGATCCTAATAAAATACCAAACACAATGTCATAATGGTGACTAACTCATGAAAGATGAAATACATTTGCATATTAGTGGGCACATCCTCCAAACCCCCTGAGATGTGGTGTTTAACATCTAGTCACCTGAATGTTGTATATTAGTGGGCACATCCTCCAAACCCCCTGAGATGTGGTGTTCACCATCTAGTCACCTGAATGTTGTATATTAGTGGGCACATCCTCCAAACCCCCTGAGATGTGGTGTTTAACATCTAGTCACCTGAATGTTGTATATTAGTGGGCACATCCTCCAAACCCCCTGAGATGTGGTGTTCATCATCTAGTCACCTGAATGTTGTATATTAGTGGGCACATCCTCCAAACCCCCTGAGATGTGGTGTTTAACATCTAGTCACCTGAATGTTGTATATTAGTGGGCACATCCTCCAAACCCCCTGAGATGTGGTGTTTAACATCTAGTCACCTGAATGTTGTATATTAGTGGGCACATCCTCCAAACCCCCTGAGATGTGGTGTTTAACATCTAGTCACCTGAATGTTGTATATTAGTGGGCACATCCTCCAAACCCCCTGAGATGTGGTGTTTAACATCTAGTCACCTGAATGTTGTATATTAGTGGGCACATCCTCCAAACCCCCTGAGATGTGGTGTTTAACATCAAGTCACCTGAATGTTGTATATTAGTGGGCACATCCTCCAAACCCCCTGAGATGTGGTGTTTGACATCTAGTCACCTGAATGTTGGAGGGGATTTCACGGGTCTGACGTTCACATCTTTCAACTTGTCATAAATGTCAGTGTTTTGGCTACATTTCATCAGCCCCATCCCTCAGTTAACCAAAACAACTAGAAGGCTCAGGCTGTTTTAAATGTCAGATTGGGCCTTTATTATAGAGCTGGACAATCTGTAATTTCAACATCCTGTCTCTCTTCCAGTTGGTTTGGTCAACTGTTCCACACAAGAACAATACTTCTTTCCTCTTGGCTTCTTAATAGAAGTCATTATTTGTCCAGTTCAGGGATGTGTTTTCATCTAGATCGCATGTTAAAACGCAAATCGACAACATTTGGTAAGAAAAAATAAATAAATCGCAATTCTATTTTCTTTGGGGCCCCATACCAAGCAGCCTTTAAATCTAAATCTGAACTAGATTAACATCCGATAAGACGTGTGTTCTAGAAATGACCCACTATGTCAGGTTGACACAGCCGGTGCATTATCCACTAGTCCTGTCAGTGTGTCCAGTCCAGCAGGGAGAGAGAGAGAGAGGCCCAGCAGACGTCCCAGTCTTAGACAATAGACAGAGGTTTGACCTGATGGTAGACCCATAGACAGGGGACTAGAGGGGCCCAACAGGCCTCCCAGTCTTAGACAGGGGACTAGAGGGGCCCAGCAGGCCTCCCAGTCTTAGACAATAGACAGAGGTTTGACCTGATGGTAGAACCATAGACAGGGGACTAGAGGGGCCCAGCAGGCCTCCCAGTCTCAGACAGGGGACTAGAGGGGCCCAACAGGCCTCCCAGTCTCAGACAATAGACAGAGATTTGACCTGATGGTAGACCCATAGACAGGGGACTAGAGGGGCCCAACAGGCCTCCCAGTCTCAGACAGGGGACTAGAGGGGCCCAACAGGCCTCCCAGTCTTAGACAGGGGACTAGAGGGGCCCAACAGGCCTCCCAGTCTCAGACAGGGGACTAGAGGGGCCCAACAGGCCTCCCAGTCTTAGACAATAGACAGAGATTTGACCTGATGGTAGACCCATAGACAGGGGACTAGAGAGGCCCAACAGGCCTCCCAGTCTTAGACAATAGACAGAGGTTTGACCTGATGGTAGACCCATAGACAGGGGACTAGAGGGGCCCAGCAGGCCTCCCAGTCTTAGACAATAGACAGAGATTTGACCTGATGGTAGACCCATAGACAGGGGACTAGAGGGGCCCAGCAGGCCTCCCAGTCTCAGACAGGGGACTAGAGGGGCCCAGCAGGCCTCCCAGTCTTAGACAATAGACAGAGGTTTGACCTGATGGTAGACCCATAGACAGGGGACTAGAGGGGCCCAACAGGCCTCCCAGTCTTAGACAATAGACAGAGATTTGACCTGATGGTAGACCCATAGACAGGGGACTAGAGGGGCCCAACAGGCCTCCCAGTCTCAGACAGGGGACTAGAGGGGCCCAGCAGGCCTCCCAGTCTTAGACAATAGACAGAGGTTTGACCTGATGGTAAACCCATAGACAGGGGACTAGAGGGGCCCAGCAGGCCTCCCAGTCTCAGACAGGGGACTAGAGGGGCCCAGCAGGCCTCCCAGTCTTAGACAATAGACAGAGATTTGACCTGATGGTAGACCCATAGACAGGGGACTAGAGGGGCCCAGCAGGCCTCCCAGTCTTAGACAATAGACAGAGATTTGACCTGATGGTAGACCCATAGACAGGGGACTAGAGGGGCCCAGCAGGCCTCCCAGTCTTAGACAATAGACAGAGGTTTGACCTGATGGTAGACCCATAGACAGGGGACTAGAGGGGCCCAGCAGGCCTCCCAGTCTTAGACAATAGACAGAGATTTGACCTGATGGTAGACCCATAGACAGGGGACTAGAGGGGCCCAGCAGGCCTCCCAGTCTCAGACAGGGGACTAGAGGGGCCCAGCAGGCCTCCCAGTCTTAGACAATAGACAGAGGTTTGACCTGATGGTAGACCCATAGACAGGGGACTAGAGGGGCCCAACAGGCCTCCCAGTCTTAGACAATAGACAGAGGTTTGACCTGATGGTAGACCCATAGACAGGGGACTAGAGGGGCCCAGCAGGCCTCCCAGTCTCAGACAGGGGACTAGAGGGGCCCAGCAGGCCTCCCAGTCTTAGACAATAGACAGAGGTTTGACCTGATGGTAGACCCATAGACAGGGGACTAGAGGGGCCCAGCAGGCCTCCCAGTCTTAGACAATAGACAGAGGTTTGACCTGATGGTAGACCCATAGACAGGGGACTAGAGGGGCCCAGCAGGCCTCCCAGTCTTAGACAATAGACAGAGATTTGACCTGATGGTAGACCCATAGACAGGGGACTAGAGGGGCCCAACAGGCCTCCCAGTCTCAGACAGGGGACTAGAGGGGCCCAGCAGGCCTCCCAGTCTTAGACAATAGACCAGGTAACCAGGTCTCTACTAAACAGAGACTATATGTATCTGTCACGCTGGTAACCAGGTCTCTACTAAACAGAGACTATATGTATCTGTCACCCTGGTAACCAGGTCTCTACTAAACAGAGACTATATGTATCTGTCACGCTGGTAACCGGGTCTCTACTAAACAGAGAGACTATATGTATCTGTCACGCTGGTAACCAGGTCTCTACTAAACAGAGAGACTATATGTATCTGTCACACTGGTAACCAGGTCTCTACTAAACAGAGACTATATGTATCTGTCACGCTGGTAACCGGGTCTCTACTAAACAGAGAGACTATATGTATCTGTCACGCTGGTAACCAGGTCTCTACTAAACAGAGAGACTATATGTATCTGTCACACTGGTAACCAGGTCTCTACTAAACAGAGACTATATGTATCTGTCACGCTGGTAACCAGGTCTCTACTAAACAGAGAGACTATATGTATCTACACCTGCATTGCTTGCTGTTTGGGGTTTTAGGCTGGGTTTCTGTACAGCACTTCGAGATATTAGCTGATGTACGAAGGGCTATATAAAATAAACTTGATTTGATCTGTCAGCCTGGTAACCAGGTCTCTACTAAACAGAGACTATATGTATCTGTCACCCTGGTAACCAGGTCTCTACTAAACAGAGAGACTATATGTATCCGTCACCCTGGAAAACAGGTCTCTACTAAACAGCAGTGACTGACCAGAAAGAGGAAGGAGTTTTTTTTACATTGTGTGTAGTGTGGGCTGGTGTTACTATTTTCATGTGGGCCTGAAACGTAAAAACACTGACTGACTGACTGACTGACTGACTGACTGACTGACTGACTGACTGACTGACTGACTGACTGACTGACTGACTGACTGACTGACTGACTGACTGACTGACTGACTGACTGACCTGACTGACTGACTGACTGACTGACTGACTGACTGACTGACTGACTGACTGACTGACTGACTGACTGACTGACTGACTGACTGACTGACTGACTGACTGACTGACTGACTGACTGACTGACCTACTGACTGACTGACTGACTGACTGACTGACTGACTGACTGACTGACTGACTGACTGACTGACTGACTGACTGACTGACTGACTGACTGACTGACTGACTGACTGACTGACTGACTGACTGACTGACTGACTGACTGACTGACTGACTGACTGACTGACTGACTGACTGACTGACTGACTGACTGACTGACTGACTGACTGCTGACTGACTGACTGACTGACTGACTGACTGACTGACTGACTGACTGACTGACTGACTGACTGACTGACTGACTGACTGACTGACTGACTGACTGACTGACTGACTGACTGACTGACTGACTGACTGACTGACTGACTGACTGACTGACTGACTGACTGACTGACTGACTGACTGACTGACTGACTGACTGACTGACTGACTGACTGACTGACTGAGACTGACTGACTGACTGACTGACTGACTGACTGACTGACTGACTGACTGACTGACTGACTGTCTGTGAGAGACGTGATACTCCCACACTGACACAGCACGAGGCCCTCACTGACAGCGTAGTTTGATAAGGTTAGAGAACGTCAGGCAGACCGGTCCAGGTAGGTAGGAGACTGAAACAAGACCGGTCCAGGTAGGTAGGAGACTGAAACAAGACCGGTCCAGGTAGGTAGGAGACTGAAACAAGACCGGTCCAGGTAGGTAGGAGACTGAAACAAGACCGGTCCAGGTAGGTAGGAGACTGAAACAAGACCGGTCCAGGTAGGTAGGAGACTGAAACAAGAGGTCTAGTTCAGCCTAACGAAGAGTCTCTACAGGAAGTCATCACATTGACAAAACCGTATCAAACAGGTGATGACATAATGAAGGTGAACGTTCAGTTTAAAAAAGGACACAACTTTGTATAAAAGGTGAATATTGAAAAAGCTCTGACTGATATGACTGTGATATGTACACTGAGTGGACAAAACATTAGGAACACCTTCCTGATATTGATATGTGATATGCATTCTATGACTGTGATATGCATTCTATGACTGATCTGCATTCTATGCATTCTATGACTGATCTGCATTCTATGCATTCTATGACTGATCTGCATTCTATGCATTCTATGACTGATCTGCATTCTATGACTGATATGCATTCTATGACTGATATGCATTCTATGCATTCTATGACTGATCTGCATTCTATGACTGATCTGCATTCTATGACTGATATGCATTCTATGACTGATCTGCATTCTATGACTGATCTGCATTCTATGACTGATATGCATTCTATAACTGATATGCATTCTATGACTGATATGCATTCTATGCATTCTATGACTGATATGCATTCTATGACATATGCATTCTATGCATTCTATGACTGATCTGCATTCTATGACTGATCTGCATTCTATGACTGATCTGCATTCTATGACTGATCTGCATTCTATGACTGATCTGCATTCTATGACTGATCTGCATTCTATGATTGATATGCATTCTATGACTGATATGCATTCTATGACTGATATGCATTCTATGACTGATATGCATTCTATGACTGATATGCATTCTATGACTGATATGCATTCTATGATATGTGGTTGTTTATCTAACTTAGACACGCTGAGCTCAAGTCCTCCCTACAGGAAGGGACACGGTGAGGTCAAGTCCTCCCTACAGGAAGGGACACGCTGAGGTCAAGTCCTCCCTACAGGAAGGGACACGCTGAGCTCAAGTCCTCCCTACAGGAAGGGAAACGCTGAGGTCAAGTCCTCCCTACAGGAAGGGAAACGCTGAGGTCAAGTCCTCCCTACAGGAAGGGACACGCTGAGGTCAAGTCCTCCCTGCAGGAAGGGAACTAGGCAGTCTATAACAGCAGAAACAATGCCAGACTATATGGGAACCGGTGTTTTACTGTCGACAGCCATTCATGGTTTAACCACCTCCCCACTTCCTCAATCTACCTGAGACTATAATAATAGAGAACCTTGATAAAGGGTAAGACACACAGCCGACAGCGACAACGGGCCCCTTTAGACTACTAATAGTAGCCTGTACCATCTTATGTAGCCTGTACTAGCTTATGTAGCCTGTACTAGCTTATGTAGCCTGTACCATCTTATGTAGCCTGTACCATCTTATGTAGCCTGTACCATCTTATGTAGCCTGTACTAGCTTATGTAGCCTGTACCATCTTATGTAGCCTGTACTAGCTTATGTAGCCTGTACCATCTTATGTAGCCTGTACTAGCTTATGTAGCCTGTACCATCTTATGTAGCCTGTACTAGCTTATGTAGCCTGTACCATCTTATGTAGCCTGTACTAGCTTATGTAGCCTGTACCATCTTATGTAGCCTGCACTAGCTTATGTAGCCTGTACTAGCTTATGTAGCCTGCACTAGCTTATGTAGCCTGCACTAGCTTATGTAGCCTGCACTAGCTTATGTAGCCTGCACTATGCATTATGTAGCCTAGGCATAACAACGTTACTGTACTCTGTTTGTACATTGTCTATTACTGGCAGCACCTCTTCACCAAATCAAATTCCGTGTTAAATGTACTTGGAGAATAAACATGTGTTATACTTAATGCAAAGTATTCCCAATAAACCAGAGTGAAAGTGAATATGGCCACTACAGTGAATGACTCCAGCCAGGCCAAAACCTAACTCAGTTACTGGCCTGATGGTGAGACAGGACGTCCGACAGCGGGCGGACAAACCCCCGGTCATACCGGCCAAGAGATAGTGTGTCAATCAACACGGAGCTATTCAACTTCAAGGCGCGGTATAAAAATGGATAAATGTACAAATGTATCCATTCTGAGTTGTGTCCACACTTCGAAAAGTGAACTAAAAACAGAAAACAACAGCCCTAAGGGCTCCTGTTGCCAGATTTACTTTGAATAAGTCACATAAACGATTTAGAGACGGGGAAAGAGTAGCCTGCAGTATTACAAACCAAACAAACATTGAAAACATTTGAAACGCCACAATTACATCAAATCCATTCTGTACATCAATAACTTTAGCTCGTATGTTGAACCAAGTAACAATAAAACGCTACAAAGTTACAAACGCGTCCTGTAAAGTCCACGATTGTCAGGCCCTGACTACACAGGAAACAGTGTTGCAAACTAGGCGCGCCTCCGACCATTCCCGTGTTCACCGCAGTCCGCGCACAAAGACAGGGATTCCTCTCGCTTTGCCTTGATGCAAACTAGTTGGCAAAACCAGTTGCTGATAGCAGAACATTTTATCCAAGTTTTGCATTCCTAAATTCTGGCAAATGTGTTGCAAAAAAAAAATCACGTCAGGCCTTTGGGAATATTGTGTGAATATCGGCGTAGCAGCGCTGTATCACAGGATAATCACAATTATTCCCAAACTTGTGTAATCGGATGCAAAAGTAGCCACGACAAGCTAACCAGCGAGACTAGAGAGAGAGGAAACGTGCAAGTTTATTAGACTCACCAACTCCGTACTTTTCCTTTTTCGTAGGCACCCAGCGAGACATTATGAATTTAAAAACTCCCCCGTCTTGAGGTTCCGTTTGTTCAAATAGTTCCAGATAAGACTGTTGAGTTTTTTCTGTACTTTAGAGTTCTCAGTGTCGGTGAATAGAATCACGTCGAGCGGCCATTTTCCACCAGTGACAGTCAGCCTGGACAAGATGCTCCACAAGGGGGAGGAAAATTAACACAAAACACTTTTATCATGGTGAAGTATTGGAACTCGTTAGGCTAATAAACTGGAACTAGATTTTAATATAGATAAAAATAGATACTGGGCCTATATAGCAATATATTACGTGGACGTAATCTGTGACTTTCCTAAAGGTAACTGTACAGAATGCTATGTAAAGGGTCTCAAAATAATTTCAGGACGCAGCTATTTATACAACACTGGTGATTATATAAATTCTAGACAAAACTGTAATCTTCTGTTACTGTATCATACTGTATCATACTGTATTAATCCTTCTCCCAAGTAAGCTTACTAGTATTTGTGTTTAATTATTGGCCAATGAATTGAACTTTAAATATGAAAATATATCGACTAAGCACATAATGATGTGATATACACGACCGTGCAAAAGTTTGGGGTTGCAACGGAAACTATGTCAACGCATGGCCTTTAAAAACGGACTCAGCGATGCGGCTCAACAAGCGGTGTTGGAGGCCTCACCTCTCGCTTTGAACAAAATGATGTCACAGACAAGCTGTACCTCACCGCTAAAGCTTTGTCTTAGTTGAGCCAGATGGGCTGACAGTACTGGGTAACAGAACATAGTGGAAAAACGTTTAATCCTTCACTGACTTTCACTGACTTTCAAGTAAGTGTCCAATTTTAAAATATTGTCCATTAAAATAACACCAAATTGATCAGAAATACAGTGTAGACATTGTTAATGTTGTAAATGACTATTGTAGCTGGAAATGGCAGATTTTTAATGGAATATCTACATAGGTGTACAGAGGCCCATTATCAGCAACCATCACTCCTGTGTTCCAATGGCACGTTGTGTTAGATACACGTTGTGTTAGATAATCCAAGTTTATCATTTGAAAAGCCTAATTGATCATTAGAAAACCCTTTTGCTATTATGTTAGCATGACTGAAAACTGTTGTCCTGATTAAAGAAGCTATAAAACTGCCCTTCTTTAGACTAGTTGAGTATCTGGAGCATCAGCATTTGTGAGTTCAATTACAGGCTCAATATGGCCAGAAACTGATAACTGGTTGCTGATAATGGGCCTCTGTACGCCTATGTAGATATTCCATTAAAAATCTGCCGTTTCCAGCTATAATAGTCATTTACAACATTAACAATGTCTACACTGTATTTCTAATCAATTTGATGTTATTTTAATGGACAAAAAAAAAGTAATAAAAAAAAAAAAAAAAAGAACATTTCTAAGTGACCCCCAAACTTTTGAACGGTAGTGTCATGTACTTTTCATCATTGTGAATAAATTGTATCGATAGTTTTTACATTCGACCAACTGACAACCAGTAGTATTGACAACCAGTAGTACTGACAACCATAAATAAATAAAAAAATATGACAATTCATTCACTCACTGCTACTGTAAGTTACTCTGGATAAGAGTGTCTGCTAAATTACTAAAATGTTCAAAATGTCAAGTAATATTATAGTAATTGCCACCAGATAGGGCTATAAATGTCGGCCTGCAAATACAATTTAAACATGTTAAATATTTTGACATATAGGTCTATTTGATGTATTATCTATGTATATTTGTATTCGTATACGCTAACGGTCAAGAGAACACCCTACTCATTCATGGGTTTTTCTTTTTTTGAATTATTTTCTACATTGTAGAATAATAGTGAAGACAACAAAACTATGAAATAACACATATGGAATCATGTAGTAACCAAAAAAAGTGTTAAACAAATCAAAATATATTTTAGATTTGAGATTCTTGAAATAGCCACCCTTTGCCTTGAAGACAGATTTGCACACTCTTGGCATTCTCTCAACCAGCTTCACAAAGTGGCTAGTGGTACATTTTTACATAATTTCCATCAATTCCCATTATTAAAGTGGCTGGAGTTGAGTCAGTATGTTGGCAGCGGCCACTAAATGTTAGTGGCCTTGAGATAGAAGCTGTTTTTCAGTCTCTCGGTTCCTGCTTTGATACACCTGTACTGACCTCGCCTTCTGGATGATAGCGGGGTGAACAGGCAGTGGCTTGGGTGGTTGTTGTCCTTGATGATCTTTATGGCCTTCCTGTGATATCGGGTGGTGTAGGTGTCCTGGAGGGCAGGTAGTTTGCCCCCGGTGATGCGTTGTGCAGACCTCACTACCCTCTGGAGAGTCTTACGGTTGTGGGCGGAGCAGTTGCCGTACCAGGCGGTGATACAGCCCGACAGGATGCTCTCGATTGTGCATCTGTAGAAGTTTGTGAGTGCTTTTGGTGACAAGCCGAATTTCTTCAGCCTCCTGAGGTTGAAGAGGCGCTGCTGCGCCTTCTTCACAACGCTGTCTGTGTGGATGGACCAATTCAGCTTGTCCGTGATGTGTACACCGAGGAACTTAAAACTTTCCACCTTCTCCACTACTGTCCCGTCGATGTGGATAGGGGGGTGCTCCCTCTGCTGTTTCCTGAAGTCCACAATCATCTCCTTTGTTTTGTTGACGTTGAGTGTGAGGTTATTTTCCTGACACCACACTCCGAGGGCCCTCACCTCCTCCCTGTAGGCCGTCTCGTCGTTGTTGGTAATCAAGCCTACCACTGTAGTGTCGTCCGCAAACTTGATGATTGAGTTGGAGGCGTGCATGGCCACGCAGTCGTGGGTGAACAGGGAGTACAGGAGAGGGCTCAGAAGGCACCCTTGTGGGGCCCCAGTGTTGAGGATCAGTTGGGTGGAGATGTTGTTACCTACCCTCACCACCTGGGGGCGGCCCGTCAGGAAGTCCAGGACCCAGTTGCACAGGGCGGGGTTGAGACCCAGGGTCTCGAGCTTGATGACGAGTTTGGAGGGTACTATGGTGTTAAATGCTGAGCTGTAGTCGATGAACAGCATTCTTACATAGGTATTCCTCTTGTCCAGATGGGTTAGGGCAGTGTGCAATGTGGTTGCGATTGCTTTGTCTGTGGACCTATTGGGTCGGTAAGCAAATTGGAGTGGGTCTAGGGTGTCCGGTAGGGTGGAGGTGATATGGTCCTTGACTAGTCTCTCAAAGCACTTCATGATGACGGAAGTGAGTGCTACGGGGCGGTAGTCGTTTAGCTCAGTTACCTTAGCTTTCTTGGGAACAGGAACAATGGTGGCCCTCTTGAAGCATGTGGGAACAGCAGACTGGGATAAGGATTGATTGAATATGTCCGTAAACACACCAGCCAGCTGGTCTGCGCATGCTCTGAGGACGCGGCTGGGAATGCCGTCTGGGCCTGCAGCCTTGCGAGGGTTAACACGTTTAAATGTTTTACTCACCTCGGCTGCAGTGAAGGAGAGCCCGCAGGTTTTGGTAGCGGGCCGTGTCAGTGGCACTGTATTGTCCTCAAAGCGAGCAAATAAGTTATTTAGTCTGTCTAGGAGCAAGACATCCTGGTCCGCGACGGGGCTGGTTTTATTTTTGTAATCCGTGATTGACTGTAGACCCTGCCACATACCTCTTGTGTCTGAGCTGTTGAATTGCGACTCTACTTTGTCTCTATACTGGGACTTAGCTTGTTTGATTGCCTTGCGGAGAGAATAGCTACACTGTTTGTATTCGGTCATGTTTCCGGTCACCTTGCCCTGGTTAAAAGCAGTGGTTCGCGCTTTCAGTTTCACGCGAATGCTGCCATCAATCCACGGTTTCTGGTTTGGGAATGTTTTAATCGTTGCTGTGGGTACGACATCGTCAATGCACTTTCTAATGAACTCGGTCACCGAATCAGCGTATTCGTCAATATTGTTGTTGGACGCAATGCGGAACATATCCCAATCCGCGTGATTGAAGCAGTCTTGAAGCGTGGAATCAGATTGGTCGGACCAGCGTTGAACAGACCTGAGCGAGGGAGCTTGTTGTTTTAGTTTCTGTTTGTAGGCTGGAAGCAACAAAATGGAGTCGTGGTCAGCTTTTCTGAAAGGAGGGCGGGGGAGGGCCTTATATGCGTCGCGGAAGTTAGTATAACAATGATCCAAGGTTTTACCAGCCCTGGTAGCACAATCGATATGCTGATAGAATTTAGGGAGTTTTGTTTTCAGATTAGCCTTGTTAAAATCCCCAGCTACGATGAATGCAGCCTCAGGGTGTGTGGTTTCCAGTTTACAAAGAGTCCGATAAAGTTCGTTCAGGGCCATCGATGTGTCTGCTTGGGGGGGAATATATACGGCTGTGATTATAATCGAAGAGAATTCCCTTGGTAGATAATGTGGTCGACATTTGATTGTGAGGAATTCTAGATCAGGTGAACAGAATGACTTGAGTTCCTGTATGTTGTTATGATCACACCACGTCTCGTTAATCATAAGGCATACACCCCCGCCCCTCTTCTTACCAGAAAGATGTTTGTTTCTGTCGGCGCGATGCGTGAAGAAACCAGCTGGCTGCACCGACTCCGTTAGCGTCTCTTGAGTGAGCCATATTTCCGTGAAGCAGAGAACGTTACAATCTCTGATGTCCCTCTGGAATGTTACCCTTGCTCGGATTTCATCAACCTTATTGTCAAGAGACTGGACATTGGCGAGTAGTATGCTAGGGAGTGGAGCACGATGTGCCCGTCTCCGAAGCCTGACCAGGAGACCGCTACGTTTGCCCCTTTTACGGCGTCGCATAGGGTCGCCGGCTGGGATCAGATCCATTGTATTGGGTGGAAGGCAAAACACTGGATCCGTTTCTGGAAAGTCATATTCCTGGTTGTAACGGTGGTGAGTTGACGTTGCTCTTATATTCAGTAGTTCCTCCCGACTGTATGTAATGAAACCTAAGATTACCTGGGGTACCAATGTAAGGAATAACACATAAAAAAACAAAATACTGCATATTTTCCTAGGAACGCGAAGCGAGGCGGCCATCTCGGTCGGCGCCGTACATTTGGTTGAGGTCGGGGGATTGTGGAGGCCAGGTCATCTGATGCAGCACTCCATCGCTCTCTGTCTTCGTAAAATAGCCCTTACACAGCCTGGAGGTGTGTTGGGTCATTGTTCTGTTGAAAAACAAATGATATTCCCACTAAGCACAAACCAGATGGGATGGCATATCGCTGCAGAATGCTGTGGTAGCCATGCTGGTTAAGTGTGCCTTGAATTCTAAATAAATCAGACAGTGTCACCAGCAAAGCACACCCACACCATAACACCTCCTCCTCCATGCTTCACGGTGGGAAATACACATGCGGAGACCATCCGTTCATGCACACTGCGTCTCACAAAGACACAGCGGTTGGAACCAAAAATCTCAAATTTGGACTCCAGACCAAAGGACAGATTTCCACCGGTCTAATGTCCATTGCTCGTGTTTCTTGCCATAATATGGACTTGGTCTTTTACCAAATAGGGCTATCTTCTGTATACCCCCCTACCTTGTCACACCACAACTGATTGGCTCAAACACATTAATAAGGAAAGAAATTCCACAAATGAACTTTTAACAAGGCACACCTGTTAATTGAAATGCATTCCAGATGACTACCTCATGAAGCTGGTTGAGAGAATGTCAAGAGTCTGCAAAGCTGTCATCAAGGCAAAGGGTTTCTATTTGAAGAATCTGAAATATAAAATATATTTTGATGTGTTTAACACTTTTTTGGTTACTACATGATTCCATATGTGTTATTTCATAGTTTTGATGTCTTCACTATTATTCTACAATGTATAAAATAGTCAAAATAAAGAAAAACCCTTGAATGAGTAGATGTGTCGAAACTTTTGACGCGTAGTGTATAGGGAGACAGTCCTTATAATATTTAGCAATATATCGCTTTCAATATCCAGTATATTTTTCATTAGATGATCGTTCAAAATGGTTCATTTGCAGTAAATAAATTATTTAAAAAACAAAACTATAGCCTACACAAAACCGAAAAGGAGATTGACTAACAAACAATTCTTATCTTAAAAAATAAACTTTAAGCCTACAAGACCATTGCACAGCTAAATCCTAAGTGGCATGGCAGAGCCGCAATGTTAAATTAAGGTTAAATAAAATAAATATATATCTATTTTTTTGAAATGTGCATTATACCCTGTCTGTTCCTGACCTTGAAGAAGACTGTATTACATACACAAGGTACTGTACTTGCCTCTCTCTCTCTCTCTCTCTCTCTCTCTCTCTCTCTCTCTCTCTCTCTCTGTCTCTGTCTCTGCCTCTGTCTCTGCCTCTGCCTCTGCCTCTGCCTCTGCCTCTGCCTCTGCCTCTGCCTCTGCCTCTCTCTCTCTGTCTCTCTCTCTCTCTCCATCCCTCTTTCTCTCTCTCTCTCTCTCTCTCTCTCTCCATCCCTCTTTCTCTCTCTCTCTCTGTCTCTCTCTCTCTCTCTCTCTCTCTCTCTCTCTGTCTCTGTCTCTGTCTCTGTCTCTGCCTCTGCCTCTGCCTCTGCCTCTGCCTCTGCCTCTGCCTCTCTC